>NC_133371.1:2399894-2486998 GCF_049309525.1 Garra rufa | reverse complement strand
ACCTGATGCACAGAACGAGTGCTCAACTTCGTTGATTGACCATTGCAAACCCTGTTCCGAATGGAACCCTTCTTGAAAAACCTCTTTGTGACCCTGACCACTGTAGTGTAACTCTGTTTCAGGGTGTTACTGAACCTCTAATAGCCTTGGCCATCTTCGTAGAGAGCAACAATTCTAATTCTCAAATCCTCCGAAAGTTCTTTGCCATGAGATGCCATGTTGAACATCCAGTAGTCAGTATGAGAGAATTGTACTTAAAGCACCTAATTTTTACTGCTCTAATACAAGATACACAACTTTGTATGGTCCTGTCAAGCAGACAAAAACATAAGCAGGATGAATAGGACATGTGGTTTTGCATGGTTAAACAACATACTGCTGTTATTACTTACAGCTATTTTGACAATAATGACTGTATGTTGAGTTATTTTCAGAGGACAGTAAATCTACACTGCTATACAAGCTGCACACTGCACTCTAAAATATATCCAAGTTTAATTTCTATAGTATTGTCCTTTGAGAAGATAGTTGCTGAAATGTGAGGGGTGTACTCACTTTTGTGAGATACTGCATATGACAAATCACAAATAGGAGCCCTTTAATAGCTCAATTATTTCTTCTAGACAACAATTAGATTAAATGGAGAGCAAATGGACTCGTTTGCTGAAGTCTCCTGCTTAGATGTTCCCGAAACAAAAGACCTCATAGAGTTTCAGAAGACATCTCATCAATCACTCGAACTAGGCCTGTACTATTAATCGAATTTTAGTTTGGATTATGATTTTGGCTTCCAGCAATTATGAAAACATAATAATCTAGATTAATTATTGTGCCAAAAAGACAATGATATATGTCTCCTATTCAGACTCAATTGGTTAAAGATCAGAACTCAACTCGGACTCGACAATGTGGACTCGGCCCAAAATGAGTAAAAAGATTAGTAAAAACTGATATTATAAAGCATACTAAGTTGAAAAAGAGAAGCTGAAATTAGTGTTGGGCGATATGCTCAATTTTCATATTGTCCTATCGTCAGCCTGTGAGATCGCCAATACACGATACTATCGTGCTAATTTATTTAATAATATGTAAATGTGTCAATATGTAATAAATTCCTTATTTGTTTTGTAAGGGTAGTGCATGTGACTTGTGACACAGTTGTGCGTGTACAGAGCGCTGACGGTAGTTCTGTTGGATAGGTTCAAGTTTACTTTCGGTTTCATTCTCTGCTATCTTCAGGGAGCGGTAAATGTGCGTGCCTGAATGTAAATGAATGTATCTTTCTTTACCCGTCATATTGCGATAATGCTACCGCTGTATAGTCTGATCTTTGTCATCAGTTCATGTAATTCACGTGCATATGTTTAGGCCATTTTATCGCATCGTAATTCTAGTTAATGCATACAGATGTTACTGAGGTGAATGTTTATGTTAACTATATACAGACGGATTCTGATATATCGTATATATTTCAGCCTAAACTACATTTTACTACCTCTTATCCTAATGACTGTCTACACTTTAGTCTACACTTAATCTATGTACACTGCATGATGAATAAATCTCTTACCCATTTTCACTGTACACATCTGCGGCGCTATCTACTCTATGCTTGTGTTTATACCGCGGCACGTTTCTGAGGCATCCTAGAACCGACTCTCCGCGCTGCATCGCTAAAGTTAGGTGCCTTTTTGACGGATAATGATAATAATCGTCTTACAATCGTCAAAGGCATCAGCAACAGGCGATATCTCTGACTATCGTCGATACATGATACTATCGTCTATCGGCACAACCCTAGCTGAAATACGTTGGGCTTAGCCTAAAGTAGTGTTTAACAACCTTTTTTCAATCACAAGACCCTTTCAAAATTTTCAAAACTTTGTCCGTCCAAGGAGACAAGAAAGAGATTTTCTGTGATCTTCTGTGATTTCTGTGGTTATACTTGAATTTTTGTACATCAACTGTACATCAGCAGTTGTCTAATTGTGTCGCAGTAAAAAATAATAATTTATTTAAAATACTAAGTATAGTTTAAAACTATTAACATATTTACTAACATATCACTCAAGACTTACTGATATAAAAATTATAACTAACTAATTTGGAATTTTGTACACAATGCACGTTTCTTAATATTAAGCCTAAAATGTGTTTTAATATCACTATTGATGAGGATTGTGTAATGTAAGTTTTTAAATGCAAGATAAAGTGTACCTGAGGTATACTTGCAATAGTTGGACCTCAGCACTACTTCTGCACAATTAAAGTGCATTAGGCACACAATTAGTTGTTGCAATATAGCAGACTTTAAGTATAGCAGTTTAGTATACCAAACGTGCAGTTGCAGGGCGTTTTTATTAAGCACATAATATGTTAGTATATTTGTATTATACTTAGCACTAAACAAATGTATAACCAAGAAGTCCATTAACTCAACGAAAGAAGCTATGAAAGAACATTTGAGCGATAAAATATTCCTCCAAACCTATTAAAGATCTGCTTAACCATTCAAACATCATCTTAATGGAAAGTTCTCCTAATGCTCTGAGGAATAGTTTCCTTCCTCCTGCCCAAATGTCTTGCACACTGTCCCAGACGAATGGGATTGTCATTTTAATCAAGACCTGTCTCTGGAAATTTCATATGAGTTTCTTGGAAGAGTCACCCAGAGTTGAGTAGACAGATTTCCACTCCAACTCTTTTGCTTTCGTCTATTGATTACAATCCTTAACATGTGAGCAGTCACAAAAGGACTTACAATTCATCGCTTTGATTAGTAAACGCATTCTCGTATGAAAGCGAGCATCGGGCATGCTGATATCCTGTCCCAGTCCAGATTTAGCTCAGCAGCTCAAGGCAGGTCTCAGCAAGATTGCCTGCCCGGCATGCATAATGTATTGTATTGATTTGCTTACATTCCAGACAAAAAGGTCTCAGCTCAGCCCTTTAAGAGATCAGAGTAACTAATTGTGATTTGTGTCAGAGATTAAGGAAAATGCAGACTGCTCGCCCTCTGTGGGCACTGAGCAGATGTGCTGAGAGTTCATATGCCCCTGATGGGTTGATCACTCATTCTGTTCTGTCTCTTTTTGCAGCCATTAATCTCTTTCTCTCGTTCCTGCATTCTCTCCTTATGTGTCATTACTTTGTTTATTATCTTCCTGTCCTGCTCTGTGCATTGTGTGCTGGCTTGACACTCAGACCATCTGCATCTAACAGTTGGCTTCCAGTCTTTTCGCACCCTCAATCGCACAAGCAACCTGTCATTTAGTCCGCTACCTTTCCCCTTCTTTTCCCAGGCAATCTGATGGGGAAAAACCCAATTAAATGTGTTAAGGTGTGGCAAGCAAGCTTATAATGAGTTCAATTTGGCCCTTTCCTGTACCCGTCTGGTCGCCAAATAGGAACGTGGTGAATTTTTGCATTTTTTCACCCTATTTGTTGGGTGAGCCAGCCATAGCAGGAATGTTTTGGAAGGTAGCGACACAAAGGCATCTTTACGGCTGTTTAGCTAATGGACAGCTTTAATGGACAGAAACGTTGATAGGTAGGAAATGATAAAGCTACGGCTGTTGATTTACACGTGTAATGTGGCGGAATGATTTTGGTTTGCAGTCCATGGACAAGTGAATGTTGATGAAACCTGTGGCTGCATGTTAATGTGGTCTATTTGACACGAATCCAGCATTTTGTTCAGAGTCCGTTCAGTGATACTCTGATAAATACTGTGCACAAAAAAGCCAGACACTACAGAAATTGCTGGAGAAACAACTCTTTATCTTGAAACAATTTCCACTAGAAAACTGCTAATAAATTTCACAATTAATTACAAAGAAAGGGCAAGTATCGAAATGAATTAAATGTGAAATAGTATTTTCTTGTAAAACATACTACAATAATCTTTGAAATATACTTCATTTACACTGAATCTTGACTCAGACTCAGGTCTTGGTCTGGACTTGAATGAATCAACCACAACATTGCATGGCAAACATTATCCAAAAAAATGTCAAACATAAACAGATTGTTGATTGTCATGCATTGTAGTCATTTGAAAACCCTACTATTAATATTACTGTATTTATTGTTTTATTTGATGATAGCAAAAAGGAGAAAAAAACTATCCACAATAAAAAATCTATCGCAATAATCAAACCCAACAATAAAGATTATTGTTGAGTGCTTGGGAGAGTTTTGAAAGAGTATTTTTTTTTCTTAATTATTTAAGTATAAACTTTATTTTTACTTAAATGCACAGTTCTAAAAATAGCAGTATTATATCAGCCATCAAACAGCTGTTCTTTGCCTTCTAGGAAGGAGAAGTTCACTTCCAGAACAAAAAAAATTACAGATAATGTACTCACCGCCTTGTTATCCAAGATATTCAAGTCTTTCTTTCTTCAGTCGTAAAGAAATTGTTTTTTGAGGAAGACATTTCAGGATTTTTCTTCATATAGTGGACTTTAATAGTTAGTTTGAACTTCGAAAATGCAGTTTAAATGCAGTTTCAAACGATCCCAGCCGAGGAAGAAAGGTCTTATCTAGGGAAACGATCGGTTATTTTCTTCAAAAAATACAATTTATATACTTTTTAACCTCAAACGCTCATCCTGTCTTGCTCTCCTTGAACTCTGTTTTTTTTTTTTCAGTTCAAGAAAGGGTACACGAACACTAAGTGCAAATAGCCCGCCTTGTTGGCAGAGGCTATTTACACTAACTCCGCCCACCAATGTGTGATTTGAATAGTCAAAACTACAAAAGACGGCTATTAATTGTCAGCTCCAGGGGCGCAGAGGATAAATCGTGTGTTTCACTCTTTTCGACGCGACTGATGTGGGTTTGAATCCCCCTTCTGGCGAACTTTTTTTCTCCCTTTTCAAATCTCATACCATATCGGAAAGGCATTTTTATTTTTTAATGAAAATGAAGGACATAATTGAAAAGTTGAAAATAAAGTATCGGTTAGGGTTAGAGTAGGTGTAGGGAGGGCTTATTGTCCCAGTAAGGCAGTACCATTTAATAAATTGAATTAAAACTATAATTTACAGATCAACGTAGTGTAAATAGAATCTATAGCTATTTGCACTTAGTATAAATAGCATCTAACATTAAGAAAATTTACTATTTTCACTTAGTTTAAATAGCATCTCTCGCCAAGAAAATATGCTATTTTCACTTTTTGTTAAGGGTTTTTGATCTTTTTTGCATGTTCACTTTGCAAAGACTGGGTCTGTATTTCTGTAGCGATGTAGGATGATTTTGAAATGATTTTTGAAGTCGAGGGAGAAAATACGATGGGAGTTTTTCGACATACCCTAACTGTCTCAACCCAGAATACACAGAGTTCAGAGCGCTTGAAGTTAAAAAGTATATATTTGTATTTTTTTTATGAAAATAACCGATCGTTTTACTAGATTAAGACCCTTCTTCCTCAGCTGAGATTGTTTACAAACGCATTTGGGATAGTTTGAAAGTTCAAACTCTGGGCACCATATATGTGCAAACTCTGGAGTCCATTATATGGAGAAAAATCCCGAAATGTTTTCCTCAAAAAAACATAATTTCTTTGCGACTGAAGAAAGAAAGACATGAAAATCTTGAATGTCAAGGGGGTGAGTACATTATCTGTAAATTTTTGTTCTGGAAGTGAACTTCTCCTTTAATGCCGTCGTTGGCATCGACCATTGAAAACGCCATATCAGTTGACCAGTAGAAAAAAGTTCTGATCTATCAGTCTTCATGGAAAGTTTTCAAAGTGTCTGGTATTTCTGTTGTGCTCCCATAGTGTCCCAGCCCTAAAAGGGTAAGATTACTGTTACTGAAGAAAAATGTAATTGTCTTGTGGAATCAATCTGGTCATCGATGAAAGAGAGCTTTCGGAGTGACTTGACCGGACCCCTCGTGTGCTGTGGGACCAGAATCTTGATGTAGCTGAGCTGCAATCTACTTTGAAGCTCCAACCAGTCTGCGTCGCATCAGCAGTCTGTCTGGGAGTACAGACGGGGTCACCTGACCTCCTATCGATTTCATTCCATGACTTCCTGCTGTGACATTCACAATCCACACCAGCTATCCTGAAATCAATCTCACAGAAAGATTGATGTAGCTATAGAAATATTAATTGTCTTAAAAGTACAAGACTGTTTCACTTCAGCCCTGATGGGCGGATGACTGTTGCCGCTCATACTTTGTCTTTTTCTGCTTTTCTCACTTTGTTGCTCTTCAGGGCTCTGACTTTCCCATTGTCTCACACAACAGAGCTGTTCAGTCATGATGTCAATTTTTAAAGCGACCTATAAGCAAATGGTATACAATGTCTCTAAAAATGTCATGTGGTGTAACCATAATTATAATTGAGAATTATTGACCTTGTACGTTGGTTGTACCACGTCTTATATGAAAATGATTCTTAATGCAAAAATTTAAGAACTTTTTTTTTTTGAGGAAATAAAAAAACTAGCCATTTAAGACAGAAAGAAAGATAATTTCAATATATCTTGCCTAAACTTCCTGTTTCATTCGAAAATACTGCAATAAAGAACAGAAAACGATGCTTATCAACTGATTCCATGCAGTTTTAAAGCTATTTCCTGCTGAAGCACAGTCGTGAGCGATCGGTCTTGATTTATGGGTCGTGCATTAGGGGTTTCTAAATGAGAGGGCGATTCCTTGTCTGCCTCTCTCATCAGCCCTTCTCAAATGAATGTACGTCAGACCTCTTCTGTCCTGAGCCAAAAGCCCATTTCACAGAATGACTCATCACTTCTGTCATTCTCTCTATTAACCTGTGAATGATACATACGCTCTAACCCCTTTTAGCCGCTATATCCTGCCTTAAGTACCTCATATAGTTCAATAGAGACATTTATCCATGGCTTCTCTTCTTATTTTCCACATCAAATCTCTGTCACTCTCTTCTTTTCATTTTCTGGAGACATATTCACAAAACATTTTATATTAGCACTAGAATGATTTAATTACAGAAATATTGTAGAATCTATCATTTATCAACTTCATAATTTATATATATATATATATACAGTCAAGCCCGAAATTATTCATACCCCTGGCAAATTCTGACTTAAAGGTTACTTTTATTCAACCAGCAAGTTTTTTGTTTGTTTTTTGACCGGAAATGACACAGGCTTCTCCCAAAAGATAATAAGACGACGTACAAGAGGCATCATTGTGGAAAAAAAATATTTCTCAGCTTTTATTTACATTTGAACAAAAAGTGGCATGTCCAAAATTATTCATACCCTTTGCAAACTGTCACAGTCTATGGGAAAATCCAAAGTTCTATACCATTCCAAATAGTCCAAGCTGTTCTAAAGCATCCTAATTACCCTGATTCATTGGGAACAGCTGTTTTAATCAACTCAACAGGTGAAAAACAGAAGCTCTCTGCTGTTGGTTTGTGGACAGTCATGGCTAAGACAAAGGAGCTCACTGAGGACCTGCGGCTGCGCATTGTGGCTGCTCGCAAGTCAGGAAAGGGCTATAAGACCATATCTAAATGTTTTGAAGTTCTATGTAGAACCAAAAATGGTTCTTCTATGGCATTGCTGTGAAGAAACTTTTAAAGCACCTTCATTTATAAGAGTGTAGCAGTGAGTGTGTTGTGTGCATGTCTGGCGTCAGTGAGTGTTTTCAGAGGCTTCTAGGAGATGGCAGTCTTGCGTTCAGCTGTCTGTGGCTGCTAAAAGCCAAGGAGCGTAAATGGACAGAAAGAGAGTGGACAGGCTATCTGGACCGATGGTTTGATAATTGTGTTTATAGAACTGGCACGCTGGACTTAACCAAGTGCCTAAGCTCAAACGGAGGTAAAGTCCATCCAGGCAGAGACAGCAGCTGTCTCTCATCCACGGCCTGTTTAAATGAAGCCATGGAGCTATCAGTGGCTCGCAGACGCTGTTCTAAGCAATCACAAGCTGCCATTGTGTGACAGCAGACAGACAGTATTGCCAGCGCTGGATGAGGTTGAGGATGATGGTGGGTTTTATTATTAAAAGATGTGAATTTCTTAGTGAAGCACAAAGTGCGAGAGTCTTTGAAATCAAGCCTAAGAACACTTCACTCAAAAAAGTAATTTTGTCATTATATGTTGAGAACAGGTCAAGGTAATGGCTGGATAGCATAGAACTAGGGATGCATGGAAAGTTTGGCAACCGCAATAAGCACAAAGTCTGAATAAATTATACAGAACAATGACATGACACGATCAAATAGAGGTGCACACTAATGCAGCAAACATGTGGGCAATGTGGAAGCATTTAAAACTGTCCGAGAAAGACGCAAAAATCATTACATGCAACAACAGAACGAGACTGTTTAGTGTCGCATCACATGTCTTCTTTACTGTATGATGACTGAAATCATCCATTAGTAAATAAACTACAGAACGTTATGTTGTCTAATACATGCACAAACTGTAGGGTTCAAAGTCCAAAGGGTGAGGGAAACCTGCGCTGAAACAGCATGATGAGAATCATTCATAAATCTGCTGCTGTCAACAAAAACTAGTACTGAGGTATTCTTGTGGGTTTCCGCCAAAATAAAAGTCAACATTCATAAATGTTTGTATTGTAATTTTACTGTTCTGTAAAATAAAATTCAAAAGACAAAAATAATGATAACAATCATTACAGCAGCTCTATTAATACATTTATTCAAACATTCTCCTTTGCTCAGCAAGGCTGCATTTATTTGTACATTAAAACACGTGCCTGATTCAAGAAGCAGGTCTTAAGAATGGCCAAAGAATATTATTTTACTAACTTATTAATTGTAAGTTAAATCGTGTTTTGTTGGTAGGCGATAATGTCTACTAGAATGTTAAAAATGTCCAGTGTAAAATAAATATTTTTAAATTGTTGTTTTGTATTTTTGTTTTCTTTGAAAAGCAAGACAAAACTTTAAAACACAAATATTGGCTATTTAATTTATGCAGTGTTGAAAAAAAAAAAAGCCAAAATACATGGCGGAAAAACACACAAAAAAAATCCGATTTCGGCCTTGGGCCCAGTGTGTAATTTTGTTCGGCCTCAGCTTCGGCCAAGAATTTTCATTTTAGTGCATCCCTACATAGTACATGAAAAAAGCACTGTAAAATAGTTCATGAGTTGTGAACTATATTTCAGAATTTTCCAAGGTTACAAGGTTCACACTCGCACCTGATCATGGAAAGTGGCATAAACCCCTCTAAAACCAGCCTTCTGACCAGCTAAAACCAGGCAGGTTTACCAGCTAAAACTAGCCAACCTGCTTAGGCTTGTTTTAGCTGTTTTTTCACCAGGGAAACATAAAAAAAGTGCCATCATCAGTTCTTCCGCAGGTCCTGCTGCTACAGTTGTATGCATTCTTAACGCATTTATTACAACTATATTTCATCACTTTCTCATCGAACAACTAGACCAACAAATGGTTAACAAATAGCCCACACTGGGGCAGAACCTATAGAGCCCTTGTGGCCTCTGAAAAACTGGAAAGAGAAAAAAACAACTCTTAAACAGTTAATTTAGAAAAGAATGATTGGTTACGTGGTATTTTCAGCTAATGTTGGATGACTAGAAATGTAAGATTATGTAGTCTGAAATATATTGAATTTTCATTTTGTTTTAAACTTTAGCACCTAAAAGCCTCTAAGTGTTTGTAGTGGATAAATTATTGGAGAAGGCTATTTTATACCTTTTAGGTGGCCAAAAGTGGAGGAAGAGGTCTTTTTTAACTGTTCCGTGTTGATTAAAATTCATAGAATAAAGTCCATTGTTCATTAAATGCTGAATCATTCTTATAAGTAGCTGTGGCAATAAATCAATGCTAACAGCATTTACTTAACAGCATTTCTATTGACCCACATGAATCAAGTTATTATTATAAGTTTGAACCTTAACCAGCAAATGCAAATGGATTAAAAACTCTATTTTTCTTCTCCAGCTCAGTCCTTCAAAGAGTTTTCCCAGCTGCTGAACACCATGGAAGAGGAGAGAAGGCGGCTGGTAAGTACTGAGTATACATACTATACGGTATCTGTAACCTTAGTAGCCTCAAATGCTGTGTATCCTGTGGACGTCTTTTTTTATTATTGAGTCAAACTCCATCACAATGATACCATAGTAGTGCCATATTGTTTTCCCCTATTGCTTTCTTGAATATGTACTGTATGTTTCGGACATATTCAATAGCAATACCATGATTGATTGATTGATTGATTTGAGTATGATAAAAAAAAAAAAAAAAAAATTGGTAATGCAGAAAAGCATTAAAAAAAATAAGTATTTGTTTGCAAATGCCAAGAAAGTATTGTTGTTTCCCGTTATCAAATTAACACCCCATAATGATTAGCTGAGCTGATAATGAGAAAACAAGTAAACGAACAAAGCCTGTTTTTTTCCCTTCTGATTGGTAAAACAACAAGTCTGAGCAAGTATGAATCTGTCAGATAAATAATGTTTAATCACCCTATCAGGGTTTATTTTGCGATAATGACCTGTGCACTATCTTACATTTGCACAGCTACTTTATCAAATGAAAAATGCTATTTTGTAAGCAAAAAAGAGTCATTTATACAGTTTAGTGGTCACACCATTGATCAGAATGAAGTGTTTCAGAGTGCTCTGCAATTTGTAATTAGTGTATTGAAGTAAACAAGGAGACTGTAAAAAATATTTTTAAGATTATTATCGTATGTTTTACAAGAAAACACTATTTATGTTTTTGTACTTCAAAATTTCATCTTATACTTGCCATTTCTTTGTAGGGATGGACAATATGGCAAAAATATATCATGATTTTTTTTTTTCATAAATATCACGATTCACTTTTTTTTTTTTTTTTTTTTTTTTTTTTTTTTTTTTTTTACAGCCTTCAAGGTAACACAGTATGAAATAGCAGATATTTAGGCCAAAGTGAGCAAAGATAAAAATCTTTGTCATTATTTTATCATTGTTATTTAAAAATAAGAGCAAAGATCTTGACATTACAAATGAAAATAATACAAACAGTGCTTTTTTTTTAGGTACAGTAGGTTTGTTTAGCAGTGGCATTAAAAAAATTGAATGAACTAATATAAAAAGTGAAACATTATATACTTATACACATCAGTTGTACGTTGATTCTTATTAAAGCAACTGTGTCAAAGTTCTTCAGTCAAGAGCACTGAGAGATTTTCCTTTTTTTTAATTAACATTAAAATAATAGTTCCCACAAAAATGAAAATTCTGTAATCTCTCATGTCAAGTTAAGATTATGTATACAGTGCTTTTTACAATACAAGTTGTGTCAAAACAAACTTACAGTATTAAAATAGGACAATAGTGTGTCAATAAAGAAAAAGTCACTTATGTCATGGTGTTTTATTTTTATAGCAATGTTTACTCACTCTCAAGTTGTTTTAAACCTGATTTGGTTACTCACATTCTTCAAAATATCATATTTTGTGTTTAGCACAAGAAAGAAACTAATGCAGCATGTTAATACTGTATAATCTTTTCAAGAGCTGCACGCATCTAATATACAGGTACGCATCTCTTTTTCTCCCAATTGTTTACTTTTACTTTAGACATAAGCAACTGTGTTTATATGTAAACCTTGTGTGCTTTGACAGTATTAGCGCAATCAGACGCAATACATAACTCAGTACATTTATGAGGCGCTGTTTGACAGGCTTTTAGTATGTGTGCACTTCCTATGTGCAATGGAGAAGCACATGCCGGAACAGCACGCATACGAAATGTTTAACCAGCAAGATTTTAAAGCAAATAATGTACTTGTGTGATTGTGAATATGTGCAGTGTCCTGTAAGTGTAACTCTACAGCTGAGTTAACACTGATGTGAATGTATTTTGCGTTGCACAGTATGTTGAGACGGAGGCGCCAGAACTGCAGCTGAAAGAATAGCACGATACTGTGATATTTCTCCAAAAGCAGATTTTTATCGTCCGCAATCAAAAATCGACATATCGCACACCCCATTTCTTTTCTACAAAGAAATGGCAAGTAGTGCACTGAACTACTAGCAAGTGTCTGAGTGACAGCTGTTTATACATTTTTTTTTGCTTGACCATGGCACATAGCATTGACACGTTGTGTCTGGTTTCTGCATGTGAGTTTGTGTGTGTGTGTGTGTGTGTGTGTGTGTGTGTGTCTCAGAACTCCAGAAGAGACGGTATGGTTAACATGTTTGACGTGTGTGGTCACTCGTCACGACATTGCAGTGACATCCAGCGGACATCACGTACAGTTCCCGTAATATGATGTACAGTTCTGGGAATATGAACCCTTTGGCTGTAGTCTGACACCAAATGTTCAGCCGTTTGTATGAAGGCAGCCCTAGGGCCTTATTTTCTTCTCATTGCATCATTATTGTTCTTCCTGTTAAATTAAATGCTAAAACATCAAACACTTCCAGCAATATGCAGCCTCATTTAGTTTTAAAGACAAATGTCTTTAAAATGTAACCACAAGACGTGAGAATAGTCCAGAATGCTTAATAGCTTTCTTAAATGGTGCTTTAATGATGTGTGTGATTATCACACAGTTACCAGCTGCTCATTCAAACCTTTAAACTACCTAACTAAATGGCACAAATAATACGTCAGGGAAGCGTTCAGTCTGTTGATGCATTCGATTTCAGAGAAATACAACATCATTTGTTTATAAATTAGCCGAAGTATGCTGTAGCTCCACCTTTAATTCTGTTTTCCTACCAAGACCAGATAGGCAGCAGCAGTATGTTACCTTTTATGTCTAAATTCCTCAGATGTGGTCACATTAGCACATTTTTGTGGGAAAAAATTGTTCATCAATCCACGTGACCACCCTTGCCAAAACAAAAGTACTTTAACTTTACTTAAGTATACTAAACTTGAAGTATATTTTAAGTATACTTTATGTAGTAAGTATACAAATATCTAGTAGTATACTTTTAAGTGTACTTTTCCAATCATCCTTGGGACTAAATTGGCCCACTTTCTAGTATAATACATAGCTTAAGTATAACAGTAGTAAACTTTGAGTACACAACTAATCTGTTTTTAGTTTGTACTGCAAGTAAGTAAGTGAACTTATAGGTATACTGATAGTTTACTAATTAAATACTTTTTTAGTATAGTCTCAATAAACTACTAGGTTAGTATTTTTATACTGCAAGTATACTCGTAAGTTTTCTTTAAGCAAACTTAAGCAAACTACTATGTCCCTATTTAGGTATTAATTTGTATAGATTTTGTTAAATTAATATGTAAACATACAAAATATAAAAAAACAAAAACAAACAAAAAAACAGGGTATCTACTTGTAAACAAAAACATTTTATTCTAGCTTAATGATTTCTTTTTTAGATACACTTGAATGTGGGTAAGTTTCATAAACAAATAAATAAACATTTTGAACAAAAAGCTAAAAAAAAGACATGCTGTTTTATGTCTGATGGTTGTGTTAGATTACATGTGGAAGCATCTGTTGTTTCGGTTTCTTCTTCACTTGTGTTTTGGAAATTCTGTACAGAAGATGTGTAATAGTGCCTCTAGTGTATAACAATGAAAACACTCTCAGAGCACAAGTATAGCTCAAATATATTTAGACTTTTTCTAAGTACAAGTCAAGTATTCTTAAATGTCATTTTATATGAAGTACATAAAGCACATTTCTGAGAAGTACATAAAAAGTAGACTAAAAGTATACTTTCCTATTTTAGTTTAAAAGAAGTATATTAATAGCACACTTAAACTTCTTTTTGTAAAGGGTAGCTTTATGGAAAATCTGTGTGGGTAAACCTTTCCCCTCATGTGAAATTCCCAATTGTGTGGATTTCTTTCAAAAGGACTGGATTTTGTCTGCAGAAATTGAATAATGGTAAATGTGACCACACCTTAAAATTGGCATGAAACAGATGTTACTGTAGTTTTTTTCTTCCCTATTGTGACATAAATCAGAGTGAAACTGCTTTTTTTGAACAAGACAAATAATGTAGTAAGTGGATTTTGTCAACTGGGAATTGATTGATTGTTGGACTTTGTCATTTGCTAATTGCCACAATCTCCCCTGCTGAAAATAAAACTAGGCTGGTTGGCTGGTCTTAGCTGGTTTAAGATTGAAATAGCTGGTTTTAGCTGGTCTCTCAGCCTGACCAGCTAAGACCAGGCTGGGAAAGTGGCCAAAACCCCCCTTAAACCAGCCTGCTGACCAGCTAAAACCAGCCAACCAGTCTAGGCTGGTTTTAGCTGTTTTTGTTTTGTTTTGTTTTGTTTTGTTTTGTTTTGTTTTGTTTTGTTTTGTTTTGTTTTGTTTTGTTTTGTTTTGTTTTGTTTTGTTTTGTTTTGTTTTGTTTTGTTTTGTTTTGTTTTGTTTTGTTTTGTTTTGTTTCAGCAGGGCAGTCCGGTGCTTTCATCACCAGAGAAGAAACATCATTGCGAGGGGGAGGGAAAGGCAATCCCAGAATTCATCCAGATAAATAAAGTCCTAAGGGATTATAAATATACTTTTTTTAGTGCAAATGTAAACTCTTATAATAGCTCAGTCTAAATGGATTTAGAGCTAACTATAGTTGCTCTGTTGTTAGCTTAGCAACGCCCCTGCTGAAAAAAACTGCTAAAACCAGCCTAGGCTGGTTGGCTGGTTTTAGCTGGTCAGCGAGCTGGTTTTAGAGGGGTTTTGCCCACTTTCCCAGTCTGGCCAGGCTAGTCTGGCTGGTCTTAGCTGGTCAGGCTGGGAGACCACCAGCTAAAACCAGCTACTTCCAGCTTAAACCAGCTAAGACCAGCCAACCAGCCTAGGCTGGTTTTATGTGTTTTTCAGCAGGGATGCTAACATCAGACTCTATTGTGAGTTGATACTACCATATAAAACCAGCTAAAACCAGTCTAAGATGGTTGCCCTGTTGAAAAAAAACAAACAGCTAAAACCAGCCTAGGGTGGTTGGCTGGTTTTAGCTGGTCAACCAGGCTGGTTTTAGCTGGTCAGCTGGCTGGTTTTAGAGGGGTTTTGGCCACTTTCCCAGCCTGGCCAGGTAAAACCAGCTACTTCCAGCTTAAACCAGCTAAGACCACCCAAGCAGCCTACCCGGGTGAGAAAAACAGCTAAAACCAGTTTTGGTTTTAGCTGGCCATAACTGGTCAGCAGGCTGGTTTTAGAGGAGTTTTGCCCACTTTCCCAGCCTGGGAGACCAGCTAAAACAAGCTACGACCAGCCAACCAGACTTTAGCTGTTTTTTTCAGCAGGGTAGGCTGGTTTTAGCTGGTCATCCAGGCTGGTCTTAGCTGGTCAGCAGGCTGGTTTTAGAGGGGTTTTGGCCACCTTAGCTGGTCAGGCTTGGAGACCAGCTGGAACAACCAGCTAAAACCAGCCTGATAAGCCTGAACAGGCTGGTAGACCAGCTAAAACTTGCTACTTCCAGCTTAAACCAGCTAAGACCTGTTTTTTCAGCAGGGACTTCCCATAAGAATTCATATCCTTTTGCTTTTGAACAGTTTTAGATCTGTTAGGATGTTGCCTTAGTAGACAGCTGTCAATAGGCAGTACACAGCATGGAAGCTTACTACGTTTTGAAACAGAGTTTATTTATGTGTCTCTGAAAGTGATCCCAAATGGGAGCATTATTTTTTGGTTCCTGTGAAGTGTTTAAAGTTACAGAAGATAAAGGAAGTTTGCTAAAATGACTAATGGTTTGTTTTCGTGACCCGTGTTGTTGTTTTTCCAGAAGTGCTGCTCCTTAAAGTCTCTGTCTCGAATGACACTCTGAGGTTCATTTATGTACTACGACCCCTGCTCTCTGATCTCCATATATGTGGGGAAAATCAAAGTCTGTTTCATTTCAGACAGTGAGTAATAGGGTTGAAAAAGGACTTTTAAAATACACATTTTATTATGTTACTCCTAAGTGCATTACTTATGGATTTATGGCTGGAATAAACTCATTTGTGCAGTCTCACACAGTCAGACACATTAGTTTTATTGAGAACAAAACACTTTTGAGGATAGCAGCCTCAGCGCATTTGATTTCATTTTCCTCTCCTTCATCTTAAACATCTAATCTCTTTTTAGCAGTCTTCATGCATAGCTTGCTGCAAAGACACTCTTTGCAAAGAAAAGACTCAGTCCGGGAGGAAGCCCACAGGACAGAAAAAATCTCAAATGAGATATCTTTATTATCTTTATCCTAGACAGCAATGAGGTTAAATGGAGATCAAATGGAGGTTTAAAGGTACAGTCACACAAAAGCATGCGAAATTACTTCGGACCATCCAAAAACAAATACTTGCCACAGAATATATTGTGCTTTAGGATTTCTAAATAAAAATGCATTGTGTGTTTAGTCTCCTGTGCATTGCATTGAGTTGCTAGGTTGAGCATTGCAAATTAGACATGTATGACGTTACATTACAGTGAGGATGCTGTTGTTAAAGACAGTTGTACGTAGGCGGTAGACGGCCAGGTTTTGAAACAGAGCCATTATCTTTGTTTGCACTATACGGCTCACTGCTCCTGTCCAT
The DNA here is from genome assembly GCF_049309525.1 of Garra rufa. Taxonomy (NCBI): domain Eukaryota; kingdom Metazoa; phylum Chordata; class Actinopteri; order Cypriniformes; family Cyprinidae; genus Garra; species Garra rufa. Next base: position 2,470,505 of record NC_133371.1, on the reverse strand, counting down.
TCTTTGTTACGGCGACTGACTTTAGTGACTGCTTAATCACACATCCCGTAATCCAGGGCCAGCTGTGGTTAATGACAAACCGCATGGAATTTAGCTTCAAGTCAGTGAAACTTTCCACTTTATTCGCATTCCTTTTCATGTTGTCTGCAGCTAAGTGTTTCTTCACCTCACCCTGGAAGACAGGCTTTTTAATATAGGATGTAATGGCTTGTGTGTGCTTTTTAGGGGATGCTTTTGTGATTTAAAGCACAACCTGGAAGTAAAGGAGAGTTTAAGCGCTGTCGTTGCTCCATCTAGCAACACCTTGTGTCATAAATTTTTGAACAGAGGAATATGAGGATAGGAGGAGGGAGATTTTCCAAATATTTTCCATGGTAGACTTGCTAGTGCACTCTTGATCTCTTGAGCCCAATCAGTCATGGAACAGAGAGCGCTCCGCTGTCAGGCTAAATCTGAGGTAGCCGTATGTACATGCAAACGTCAGTTCTTTTCAGCCGAGTGGGACTGAAGCAGGCCCTTGTGATGCAGTAATACTGTCAATAATGCTGACCTATTGACATTTGCCAATGAGAGTAGAATTGTGATTGTCTGTGCATGTCTTCGTTAGTGTTTGCATCTTGTGGAGATCATAATACTGAACAGTTTTCAGATTTTAAGATCTTAATCTGCAACTTAAATAAAACCACAACTGTACGAAAAGTCTGCACTTCTAACATGCACAAATAGCTTTCTAAACAGCTTTTTGCCTGAATAATCATCATTAACATTGAACTAGGGGCCAGAAAATCCCTAACACCCCATACACTTGCCATGCTCGCCGTTGTACTATTCTTTGAAATAACGGGGACTTGGAGTTACTGCCCTGTAAAACTATCGGGAAGCAGTGGTTAGAAAAATTAGTTTGCCAGTACAACAATCAAAACTTGGCTTTTGTGTGGAGTTGCTGAAATAATTAATTTCTTTGTGTATAAACTGATTAAGTTGTGGGTTAATTTGGAGGAGACCGTTTGTTTTTAGTATACTTCACCTAAACCACACTACAAAAGATTCAAAGGATCATGTCAAACCCAGTAAACATTGAGACTGTTATTTGTGACATTCGAAGAAAATAGATGTGTATAAAACCTAACTGAACAACAATCTCTTAAAGAGATAGTTCACCCCAAAATGAAAATTCTGTCATTAATTACTCACTCTCATGTCGTCCCGCAAGACCTTCGTTTCAACTTCAGAACACAAATTAAGATATTTTGGATGAAATCCGAGAGCTTTCTGACCCTCTATAGATGGCAAGGGGCTTACCACGGTCAAGGCATAGAAAGGTACCAAGAACAAGGCCAAAATGGGCGAAGATAAAAATCTTTGTCATTATTTTACCTTTGTTATTAAAAAATAAGAACAAAGATGGGCTACATGTTACACATACACATAATATACAAATAAAACAAACAGTGCTTTAATTTTCAGGTACAGAAGGTGTATTTATCAGCAAATATAACAATAAAACACTATATACACTATATACATAAATTATACATTGACTCTTATTAAAGCAACTGTATTAAAGTTCAAGTCAAGAGCAGTGAGTGATTTTTCTTTGTACTTTGTTTTATTAGCCTACCGTCACCCAAAAATCAAATTTTTTTTTTAAACATAAAACATGTTGAACATAAAACTTATTTCGAATAATGTGGGTAACAGTTGCTGTGTTATACTTCCATAGTATTTTTTTCTCTCTCTCTCAAAGTCAGTGGGGACCAGCTACTGTTATCCACATAACTTCTTTTGTGTTTAGCACAAGAAAAAAAATATAGAGATTTGGGGCAACATGTGAGTGACAAAATCGACAGCATGTTTAGTTCTGTCGTTTTAAGAGCTGCACGCATCTAGTATACAGGCGCACATCCATTTTTCTCTCATTTTTCTTTCTGGCTGATTAATGCAAATATAATTGGCCAGCTTTACAAAACCAGGTGATTATGTTCGCCTATTTATTAATTTTAATGAATAACCTTGATATACAATAAAAATAAAAAAGTACTTTACTTAAACAGCCTTGGACAACATATGCAACACCTAGTGGACTCGTTCTCTCTCAAAATTCACCTCACAACTGCACTGCGCATCTAAGCAATGTTTTAAGCCTGGTTCAAATCCAGATTTGTGTCCACTGTCAGATTTTTTTTTAGGCTTTTCTGATGTAAAACAGCTAAACTTGCTGTCTAGTCCCACGCTACCAATGACAGCATAGACACTGTAAAAGACGGCAAGCGATGAATGGTCGGGTACGCGATGCCATAAAGAACCATTTTTGGTTCCACAAAGAACCTTTCAGTCAAAGGTTCTTTAAAGAACCATCTCTTTCTTACATTTTTATAATCTGAAGAACCTTCTTTTGCTACAAGGAACCTTTTGTGAAACAGAAAGGTTCTTCAGATGTTAAAGGTTCTCTATAGAACCATTTAGACAAAAAAAGGTTCTTCTATGGCATCGTGGAGCACCTTTATTTTTAAGAGTGTAGCAATGTGTAGTCTGAAATGTTTCTTGTTCACAACAAGATTTTAGGAGTCAAAATCGCATAATCTGACACAGTGACTGACATAACTACTCATTAGCAACCACCCAAGGGTGCATTTCTCAAAATCAGCTATAATCTCGAGTTCTGTCATTATCAATAGATTTCAACGGAACTCGCAGCCATAGTTAGCCAACAATGGTTTTGGGAAACGCACACTAGAACACTGTAGAAAATGCACCTTAGTAACCTTCTAGCAAAGTTTGGTCTGTGTTTGGAAACTATCTGGAAAATTTCACTCTGGCTGTTAAACACCTTTGGAACTGCCATTTGTCCATGACAATTACATAATAGGTGGCTGTGCTCCGGAGCTGCACATTCTTTGGTATGGAAATCTTTTCAGGTTCATTTCTTCACTCAGTCCTTCAAGGTCAGACACAAGTAAAAATCAAGGATACACTAGAGTGCCAAAACGAACTAAAAGGAAGTGTGCAGTGAATATACAGTATCAGGATCCAGAACAGCTTAAAAACCACTTTTAGCAATGCCTTTGCAACTGTCCAGCCATTAAACAAAAAGCATTCAATCCAAAATCCCACTATCATAGCAACCCCATATCAAACCATTTTAGAACAATCTGCCACTGTAGTTACACCCTGTCAACCACTAGCATTGTAGCAGTTTTGCATGGGCAAGCATCTCTCCCAAATTCTTTTTTGACATAATATGAATGAAAACTAGAATGAATGGTTGAGGGGAATTAACAAATAAACTCAAAGCAAACCCAGCATTCCAGATCAAATTTCCTCAGCGGCTTTGCGAGTGTGCGCTTTCACAGACGAGAAATTGAAACAAAATCCTCGACCCACCAACCCCCCACGTCCCCTAGTCACATCTGGAGTCAATCAACAACCCAAAATAGAAAAGACACTGAGCGATAAGAAGCCGCTTTCGCTCACTGCCTCACAGATACACGTGTATCAGATTAGTGCCACTTCCTGTTTTAGTGGTTTATTAGTTGAAATATTTATTTCGGTGCCAGTGCTAATTCAAGGAAGCTTTGGGATGGTTTGTACAGCGAAGGTGGGTTATTGGCACTAGCCGGTAAAGGTTTTATAACCGTCATGATGGTTTGCTTGGCTCAAAGCCACAGAAGAAATCGGTATCCGTGTGTGTGCGTCAGCCACCCAAGTGTGTTATTGTGGAGCACAGACTTATCAAATTCCACCGTTTTAAAGAGAAGTCTGGTTTAATTCCCCGGTGTGAGACAGCAAGCCTTCTCAGCTGAAAGAGAGATGGAAAGCTTGTGTGTGTGTGAAAGAGAAAGAAAGTGTTTTGTGCTCTGCATGGTTGGAGATTGTTCAAGGCCGCTGAGTTCTGATGGTATTCAGAGGCCAGGGGCCTGATGTTGTGGCGCTTTTTTAAAGGTGATCATATCCTTTAGGGAAATCCTCTTGAAGCTGTTCCAGAACAAATCTGTCCTTCGAGCCGATAATGTTGTGAAAGCACTGAAATTCGGTTCCTTTTTTGTCAGTCTAGCCAGGTGTGGTTATCTTCAGCCTGCACCCCGTTTAGTAATTTCCTCACTTTGCTTGACACTGTTCCTCTTAGTTTGTTTTGTGTTTTAGACAGCTCAAAGCACTCTTTTACATCCCGTCTTACATTAAGGCTATTAAGAAGACAGGCCCTCAGCTGTGTTCATTCATGTAATCATGAGTTCTCACCAACATTTGTGCTTACTTTCTGCCCTAAACCACTCACAGCTTATTACACCCTCACATTAAGCTTCAATTTGACGCCATTTGCATTCAAAGGCGCTCTTTTCATGAGCTTAGGTTTGTCGTTCAGCTATGTTAAAGTTCCAGCGAGTGCAGCCAAGTGCTAAAGCTGTGCTGGAGTAAATCTGATGAAAGTGGGACATTTTATCTCAGGATCAGAAGAAAAATATAGAAAATAAAGACTATTTTAGTATCATTATGTTTATTTATTTATTTTTTTGTAATGTGTATTTTTTTTTTTTTTTTGTAAAAGTGTTTCTTTTATTTCATTTTATCTATTTGTGTCAATAGATTTCAATTACTATATGTATTTTAAAGGCATTTCTCTTAAAATTAGTTTTTTTTCTCCTACACTGAGCCATAAATCTCCACTTCAGTAGCAGTGACAGTAAAGATATTTATAATATTACAAAAGATTGCTATTTCAAAAAATGTTGTTCTTCAGAAAACCCTGAAAAGTGTATCATGGTTAAAATGTTAAAAAAAAATAGACCGTAAAAAACTTAAAGATTCCAATAGTCTTTTTATTTATGTATTTTTTTGCTAAATATTTGTGAACATTTTCTGATGAAATTAATATGATGTTATTTTCATCAGAAGTGCACTGAGTGAATCTCAAGATTAGAGTCTACTTTTTCATCAAAAATACAGTAAAACAATAATATTATGAAACATTTTACAACCTAAAATAACATTTTACTTTTTAATATTTAAAAAGTAATGTTTAAAATGGTTAAATGTAATTTATTGGTGTGATCAAAGCTGAGTTTTTAGCATCATTACCCCAGTCTTCCAGTCTTGCTGCTCAAAAAAAAAAAAATATTATTATTAATGTTGCTGCTATTATTTGTGATATTATTGTGCTTCTTTAAAACTTCAATACTATTCAAAAATGTGTTTCTTTTTTAAGAAATAATACTTTTATTCAGCAGGGATGGATGAAATTGATCAAATGTGACAGTAATGATATTTATAATATTACAAAAGATTAATTTTTGAAAAAAAAAATGTTGTTTTGAACTTTCTAAAAATGGTTAAAATATATAAAAAAAAATAGACCTTAAAAATTCCAAATTCCAAAATATATTATTTTTTGTTATGCATTTTTTGCTAAATATTTGTGTACATTTTCTTCACTACATGAAATGAGAGAAGTGGTTTAAAAGTGGTTTGTGGTTTTAAAAAAATGTCTCCCCTAATTTACAGTTTAAACCATATTTATTTAATTTTAAATTCTAGTGCAGTAAGGAGAATTTGGTATGAAAATAGGCTTAATTGTCATGGGGAAACAAAGCAAAAATTGTGAGCAACCACCAAAATTTTGGCGAATAGCTAATTTAAAGTTCATGCAAACCGCAACCTGGTTTAGGCTAAAAGCCGTGAGTTGTCCAATCTTTTGTTTATCCTTGCTGTGATTGCATTGCGCAGCGTGGGCACGCATTGTGCTGAGGCCAGTCTTATGGAATGTCACATCGAGCGTGACGACAGAGGCTGAAAAGAAGTGATTGTTTCCAAGGTTTACAGAGTTTGTTAATGGGACTCAAGAGGGCATTTTTGGTGAGACACACATGGACTCCACTATACTGTGACTCCAGGACTCAAGACCAAATCACTGCCCCACGGCTAGAGCCAGACAACAGGGAGGTTTATTTGAGTTTACTGTAACTAAGACAAATGTGCCTTTGAACAAAAGACACCACATGCCTCTCACAGCGAAATAAAATAAACAGAGAGAACACATGGATAAGGTCAATACACATCAGTTAAAAGCTAAAGCAAAAATAATTAAGGGGAGACACTGCAGGCAAAAACACTGTTTTTCATGCACCTGTCACGTTTGAGATTTTGGGCTTTTTGGTGTTTCATAAAGTGTTTTTTCAGACTAGTAGAAAGAAAACAGCCACAAGACACTTTTAAGTGTTTCTTTTATAGCACTTTATCTATTTGTGTCAATAGATTTCAATTACAATGCATATTTTTTAGAGTTTTTTCTCCACTTCAGTAGCATTTACACACACCAAACTTAATTTTTTTTATTCCTGTCTATATTCTGAAGGTTTTTACAGAGGGATTTGTTCATATATAATTTGCTTAATTTTAATTTTGCTTCCCCCAAAATGGTAAAAAAAAAACATTGTTTTTGTACTGTTTTAAGTTATTTTCTGAATTATGGAGTGACAATGTGAGATTCCCAAAATCCCCTCTGTAAAAACATTTGACTCCAATATGTAAAAAAAAAAATCAAACAAGAATTTTGAAACTGACTTCATCCAGTGTTTAGATCTTTGTGCTAGAAATGTATGGAAATTAGCACATATTTCATGAAATAATGTCTCATTTGCACATTTAAACCTAACATTAAAAAAAAAAAAACTTGTAATACAAAAAAGTTTGCAATTATCAAAGTTTTTTTTTCTTTGATTCTTTGATCAATAGAATGTATGAAAGAACCATTTATTTTAAATATAAATACTTTGTAACATTAATAATGTCTTGACTGTCACTATTCCTTGTAAAGTGCTTCTTGAGCAGTAAATCAGCATATTAAAATGCTTTTTGCCATCTCGATTTCACCATCCCGAGCAGGAAAACATCTGATGTCGGCTCATTTACTCTATTTGCAGATGAGGTTTGTTCAGGAAGCAGGTATTAGGCTGCAGCAGCACCTTGAGGTGGTAAAACCGGAGGTGAGATTTGTGTCTCGCTCAGAGAGTGCTTAGCATAAGCACAACTTCATTAATATCGTAATTGAGAAAATGCTGTCATCAAAAATCAATACGAGTTCATCATAGAAATTAGACGTTCCTTGCTGCTGAAGCGCTTTATGGGTAATGGATTTCCCTCTCTCTTTAGGTCTGTTGAGCACCATCCAAATGAATCCAGCAGACATTCGGTTTTCAGCTCAAAGTGAATTTTTGCAGTCAACCTCACTGACACCAATTAGAGTCGTATACAGATCACCGCCGACTGTTCTCAGATGCCGGGGATGAACCAGGTGCTTTTGTTCCTTGCAGGCTTTTGCTTTGATCTCTTATGAAAAGTTTTTTTATGAGTAACTTGAAAGGGTTGATGAGTTTGTTATCATATGATTAAGTAAAAGTTTTGATGGCTAACAACTTCATGTATTTTTCAGTGGATTTCAAATACAGAATGATTACTTTAGTGTTTCATTAAAATGTATAATTGTAGATGTCTTTGAACTCTTATATCTAGTGGGCTTTGCTCATACACCACATACACTTAACTTTGAGTGAATTCTGCCTTTTTTCTCACAATTCCAAGTTCATATCTTGGAATTTTGCCTTTTTTTCTGGCAATTCTGAGTTTATATCTCACAATTCTGACTTTTTTCCTCAATTCCAAGTTTATATATTGAATTTTTGCCTCTTTTTCCTTGCAATTCAGACTTATTTCTCGGAATTCCACGTTTATGTCGCAATTCAGCCTATTTTTTATTTATTTTTTTGCAATACCGAGTTCAGATCTTGCAATTCTGACTTTTTTCCTCAATCCCGAGTTTATATATTGGATTTTTGCCTCTCTTTCCTTGCAATTCCAAGTTTGTCACAATTCAGCTTTTTTTTTTTTTTTTTTGCAATTCCGAGTTTATATCTAGCAATTCTGACTTTTTTCCTCAATTCCGAGTTTATATATTGGAATTTTGCCTTTTTTTTCCTCGCAATCCAGACTTATTTCTCACAATTCCGAGTTAATATCTCACAATTCTGACTTTTTTTCTTGTAAATTCCGAGTTTATATCTCATAATTTTTCTTGAGTTTAAATCTTGCAATTCTGACTTTTTTCCTCAATTCCGAGTTTATATATTGGATTTTTGCCTCATTTTCTTCGCAATTTGGACTTATTTCTCGGAATTCCAAGTTTATATGTCGCAATTCAGCCTTTTTTTTTTTCTTTTTTTTTTGCAATTCCGAGTTTAGATCTCGCAATTCTGACTTTTTTTTGCTCAATTCCAAGTATATATATCGGAATTTTGCCTTTTTTTCCTTGTAATTCAGACTTTATTCTCTGAATTCCGAGTTTATATCTCACAATTCTGACTTGTTTCTCGCAATTCTGAGTTTATATCTCGTAATTCTGACTTTTATTTTTTTCACAATTCTGAGTTTATATCTCTGAATTCTGACTTTTTTTCCTCAATTCCGAGTTCATTTATCGGAATTTTGCCTTTTTTTCTTTGCAATTTAGACTTGTTTCTTGGAATTCCGAGTTTATATGTCGCAATTCAGCCTTTTTTTCTCGCAGTTCCGAGTTAATATCTTGCAATTCTGACTTTTTTTTTGCAATTCCGAGTTTATATCTTGCAATTTTGCCTTTTTTCCGCAATTCTGAGTTTATATTTTGCAATTCTGCCTTTTTTTTCTCACAATTCTGCATTTTTAGCTTTTTATGTTTGGATAAGGATGTTTAGATGTTTAGAATTCTCAATTATTATTTTTAGATCTTGCAATTCTGACTTTTTTCCTCAATTCCGAGTTTATGTATTGGATTTTTGCCTTTTTAAACTTATTTTTTGGAATTCCGAGTTTATATCTTGCAAATCTGATTTTTTTTTCTGGCAATTCCGAGTTTATATCTCGTAATTCTGCCTTTTATTTTTTTTCACAATTCCGAGTTGATATCGCTGAATTCTGCCTTTATATATATATAAATACAGTATATAAATATGTTCACTTCAACCATACTTTTTTCCTCAATTCTAAGTTTATATATTGGATTTTTGCCTCTTTTTCCTCGCAATTCAGACTTATTTCTCAGAATTCTGAGTTTATACGTAGCAATTCAGCCTTTTTTTCTCGTAATTCCGAGTTGATATCTTGCAATTTTTTACTTTTTTTCTCACAATTCTGCATGTTCACAATTCTCTTATGTAAATATATATTTATTTCAATCATGCTGCTTACAAACCATAAATTTGATGAATGTTTTAAATAAAATAAAAAATATTTCACTGCACAATAATATGGCATAAAACCATGAAGTATCATAAAGTTTCTATTTTTATTCACAGACGCACAGTCTTTCTTTGTTGTTATTGTTATTATTATTATTTTTTCCCACATTCATCCTACTTTCTGTTCTTTCAGCATTGTATTTAGGCCTTAGGGCATGATGTCTCTTGGGGCGTTAAATAGTTCTAAGAAGTGGAATGTAAAAGCAATCCACTTCTTTTTGGATGTATGTTTTACATAAACTTGCCGAATGCTAAAGCAATTATTTTTTGGATTTAAGCCCCTTTTTTGATATCCCTGGTATGTCTCCAGTGACATGGAGATGATCCCTACAGGTGAGACTCTCTTCAAAGGCCCCGTCAAGACAGGCCATTCCAGATAAGGATGATTACGGCAGCTCATCCCGAAATGAATTCCAAAGGTCAAGTGTCCTGAGAACTGCCTCCACAACTACAGAGGAAAAAATGCAATGAAAACCTTCACTGTTGATATCAAGTCATTCAGATTCAGATTAGTCACAGTGTCTGAGCACTGCATCGCAGGATGTTTTGCTCTACAGCCAGGGAAGTTAAGACGGTATGAAATCAGCCGTGAGGACGTTCCACTCCAAACGGGTAATAAAGTGCAACCAAGGTGTCGATTCAACTCATGCATTTAAATCATACAGATCGGATCCCTTTCAGATCTAAGCATCGTCCTAGAAAGATACACACACACAGACACACACACACACACATAGACCTGTTTGTGCCTTACAGATTTTTCAGAGTTTCGAATACACATGCTTTATTCATTGGTCATAAAATAATAATCAAGGAATGAGCTGAAAATTAGAGTATTTATTGAGTTACTTTCCAGTTAGCCGCATTTAGCGTTGATCGTCTCCACTAGCCGTAGGGATGATGCTCGTGTTGCAGTTTTTTCCCTTGTGACGGAATATTAATCTAACCAGTAATTCCTTTGATAAAGTTACGCTTTCGAAATTCTCTATTCAAGGCTCCGGGGGACGTTTTTGAATACCAATGAAGCAGTGCTTACTAAATTGAAATAAAACAAAGGAATGAAATGAGAAACTGATAGAAGCGGTGCAGGGTTTGGGGTTTGCAGCTAATCACAGAGCGTTCGGATGTAGATGAGGTTTGTGTGCCTTTGTCAGGCAAAGGTGAGGGTGACCGTGTGTTTCAGGGGGTTTTAGAGACAATGAAAACAATTCTTTTTGATTTATGGGTGGAGGGAGACGCTCTCCAGAGATGGTGGAGGAGAAAGGTCTCTCTAAAATTAGAGCAGGTATTATGTGCTGTGTTATAGCTTTATCACGCAGCCTCACGGCGCAGGATAACTCTGTTAATCAAACCGAGTGTCATGTCACACCGCCGCGGCAGGTCTGATCCACATACGCAGATGTGCATCCTGAGCTGATGTATTTGCATGTTTTGGGCAGAGAGGTTTATAATACCTGGTGAGAGAAATATCCATTAGCATTCCTATTCATCTCAATGGCAGTTGCAATGAGCTGCAAAAAATGTACTTCTTTTTTTACATTTAAACACTATAATAATATAATATAATAATCCATTCTATATTATATTATGATGCAAGAACTCAGTGCATGAATAAAAGATTCAAGATGTTAGGGCAAAATGACTTTGTATGGGGTTTAGCCTCAAATTTATAAGAACTGTTGTGCATCTTTGAGCAACACAGAATTTTCTTTCTTTTTTTTTTTCTTTTTTTGGCTGAACTGTCTATTTAATACCCATTTAAAACCCATTTATCTCACAATATTATTTATGCTATTTAAATTACACATGTGAACTGCAATAAACAATCTGTGAATACCAATTTAGATGCAGCAATTGACAAAAAAAAGAAAGAAAAAAAAAGACCATTGTAGTCTACAATTGATAGAATATTTGGGAACACTTTATTTTAAGGACCAGTTCTCACTATTAACTATATATAGCATTCATATTACTATCATATTGGCTGTTTATTATAACTTATGAAGCACATATTAATGCCTTATTCTGTATGACCATATTTTAGATCCCTTAACCCCAAACTTACTAACTATTAAAAAAAGAAATTAGTTTATTGAGGGAAAAGTTGTAGTTAATAGTTAGTTAATAGTGAGAATTGGTCCTTTAAAATAAAGCGTGACCAAATATTTCTTTCTAAAGCTACTTTTTGCAATGTTTATTTGATGCTTTTCTCATTTAACACAATAATGGCTTTAAATGGTCTTTCTCGGGCCAAATTTGATGTGTGATTAATTAGATTAATTAATTGTCCACCACATTGTGTAATTAGATTACAAAAATGTCATAATATGAGCTTAATCGATAAAATAACGTATTTGTACAGAGAATATTGATTTGAGTTGTAATATTTTATTAGCCAACAAAACGCAAAGCTTCCACAAAGAAATGTTCTTAGCAAGCGAATAGCGTCGATTGCATTTACCTGGATGAGCCTGTGTTATTAGTTTTTACGGGTGGTCATCAGGGAATAACATAACTCGAATGTGGTGACTGACCAATCAGAATCAAGTATTCCACAGAGCATGTAATAACATAATACATATAATATGTCCTTTGTTTGAGACCTTCAGATTCATATTGACAACAGACTGGACAAATAATACTGAGACTCTTCATTTAAAAAAAAAGGGGCCAGAGCAACAAAACAAGTTTTCAGTGTGTGTAGCTGCACATGTTCTTTCAGTCTGTTGATGTGCTTGCCTTGTTCCACGCTGTAGTGAGCTGGGGCTCTGGGAGTAATGCTGGAGATGTACAAGCTCATCAAGAAATCAGGCTTTTTCATTGGAGAGGAACGGAAGCATCTGGAGGTTGTAGAGAAGAGGAGAATGATGCCCAAGCGGCTGGACAACATCATGGACAGTATCGCATGTTCAGAAGTAGGCTGATTCAGTCCTGGTGCAACAGAAAGCACTACAGGAAGCCAATCATGCCTACTGCCGGAAGACATAATTCATCAACCATGTGCAGAGGCACCATTGACCTTTAGTGAATAAGGACCCTGCTCTGAGTTATTCTTGGGCACAACATGAAAAATCTTAAAATACATAAATGCAATTCAAGATTCTGTACAATTTCAGCTGCTTCTGGCTTTCATAAATATTCTGGTTATGACACCTCCACAATAGATGTCTTTTGTGATGCCTGGGCAAATTGTGTCAAGAAATTTGTATTCTTCTTTAAAGTTTACTTCAAGCATTATCTATAATTTATGGATAATCTGTCCATGTATCCGTCTGTCTAGCAACCACCTAGGAAATCCTAGAAGCAACCGCCAGAACACCCTAGGATCTGCCTGGAATCCAGCCAGAAATGCCCTAGAAGTCTACTAGAATACCACACCATAGCAGCAGAGTAACAATGCCTTGTAACCACCCAGAAAACATCAGCAACCACCTCTCAACATCCTAGCTATTCCCGAGCACCTGGGACACCATAGCCAGCCCTAGATTTCTAGGGGTCCTAAAAATCAGTGCGTTTATAAAACCCCCAAAATGAACCCCAACCCCTTATTATACACTTTCACTGCCAAGAAACGAGTTTAAACAGTCAGTAATACAATAAAAAGGAAGAAAATGACATACAATAAGACAAATACTTAAAAAAAGATACAAATGAAATAATTTCAGTTACTAAACATACTAGTGTAATATTCCAAAATGTTAATAAAACACTGCATAGTCTTCACCAGATTAATTCAATATTTATTGTTTTCGGATTAAAGTTGCTAAAGTTATTTAGTGAAGAGCAGTGACGGATTCTCTAGTTTTCTTTTGTTGTGGATAAACATTAAATGTGGCCCTGGGATAGCCTGATGAGACAGACCCACAAAAATGTAGGGTCTGGGCACTCTCCATAGACAGGGCTCAACCGGAGGGGTGGGATAAACGGTTGTCTTTCAAACTCCCTCTCCACGCTATAGGATAGCGCTACAACCAATCAGAGCAACGAAGAAGGTGACGTAGTCAGAGTCCCATGGGTTTTCCCACCAGCGGAGCTAGCTGGTAGATCAAACTTTTGCCGTATCCGGTTGGCAAAACTCCAAATACATCCTTCTTTTGTAAGAACGACCTCAGTGCAGTTCAGGGCTCGCAAAATTTCAAAATCTCTGGTAGCCCTTCGGGCAGGTACTCTTCAGATTTTGGTAGCCCGAAAATTAATTTAACTAGCCCAAATAAAAAAATTAAAAAAAAAAAAGACATTTTTTTAGGATAGAAAATCAGATAGGAGTCTAATTCATTATATTTATTTCATTTAGTGTATCTGCAGAGTTTTTAAATATTAATTTAAAGCAATTCATGACCCTTTTTAAGATCTGCACAAGTAAAATAAACAGTAATGGGATTGGACAATGTAAAGTAGAATGTTAAGACATAAAATGGCATGATTTATAATTCAGATACAGTTTCACACAAAAACACAATATCTTACACTATGGCATTTCGTCCTTTATAACATTAAAAGGGATAAATTGTGTAGTTTATTATATTTATTTAAAACATAAATATTAGATTTTTAGAAGGCACCTTAACTTTTTACATTTACAACTCTGTGTTTGCTGCATAAAAACATGGGTCGATAATTGCAATAATTTGACCATAAACTGCTGAAAAAATGTGGAAATAAAAATTAATTATCTGTCACGAGGGGGTGCTTTAGGAGCGCTGAAATAATACGGTTTCCATAGTAACAGCTGAACACAAAGCTGTATTAACGCAGTTTTATCAGGCATGAAATGAAAATTCCGACAACACGTTTCTGAGGACAGTCGGTTCCCTTCAGAAACATTCATATAAAGACATCAGTGCCGCGTTTTGTCTTTGAAATGTTCAGCGGGCATATTTCTTCAATGACATTGCCTTTTGAAATTTAATCCAGCCCTATCGCGATTCTCGTCTTTCCGTCCTCAACTGTAAGACCTCTTATACTATTTAACATATTTAAAACTTTTTATGGCCTTAAATTTGATACAACTAAGTTCAGGAGTTTTTAAGGACCTGCAGGAGCTAGGGATGGGCGATACTGCTTATTTTGTTTTCGATACGATACCGATATTTTTATGGCCAGTATCATCGATATCGATACCGATACGATACTTCTAAACGTAATTTTTAAATTATTACATTTATTAAATTAATAAGAGTAAAATATGTAATTATGCCCTTTTTTATAACCTTTTACACTTTATATTTGAAATGCATTTTAACATTTAATATGCAACTAATTAAATTTTATTTTCTACACGTGGTTAAAATATGTTTACTTTAGTGGTAACTACAATACTTGGTTTCATAAGGGGCTGCCAGTGACAGGCTGTTGCACACATAAAATACAACATTTTTATTCTGCCAGTGTATAATTTATATTAATATTACTACAAAACATGATCAATGAACTTTAAGTGTTAATTTAAAGAAATGTAATTGCGCTTGTGAAATGCAAATTATGTAAGCTACAATTTCAGTTTGTTTATTGAGAAATAGCTCAAACAGGTTTTTATTTTCTGTCCTCTGATAAGCATTGTTCAGGGCTGTCGTTCCCAAAAGCATCAATGATTTCTTATGATACTTTTAGGAAATACGTACAGCCCTGTTTGAATGCACTGTCTAAAGGGAGTGAATGCTCTCTGTGATTGATTGGTTCTGTCTTGCATCATTTGCGTGCGTTCAGATGAGTAGGAAAAGTGTTATATCGTGAACAGTTATTCTCTAACATAGGTTATGCATCCAATTCAATGCACATTGTACTCCTGGCTTTTTGTTAAATAAACAAAATCACTGGTAAATAAAACACACCTTAGTATCGATATTTTCAATTTGAGTATCGATACTTTCGATACTCGCATCAGTATCGATATATCGATACTTTAGGATCGATATGCACATCCCTAGCAGGAGCTCTCTACTTTACGATATCCCGTCGGGCAGTCTGGTGAAACATTTTGGTAGCCCTACTGGGAAACACAATAGCCCCGGGACGTCGGGCTAGCGATTTTGCGAGCCCTGTGGTTTCTTGTTCTTTTGTCAGAGAAACGCTTAACTTCAAGTCTTTCAGAGTGGCGATTCGAAAGAAAGTTGTTCGCTAGCAGCAGCCATCGCTCTATCTCTCACTGAACCAGAGAATGTCTGACGGAACTTATGGTCGCACGTCAGTCGTCATCATGTTAAACCCGCCCACCGACTCGTGATTGGCTCGGTCGATTTTGGATTTTTAGAAATCTCAAGTGAACGGAGAGTAACTAGACTGCCCTTGGAAGCAAATGTAATTTGCTGCCGCTAGGGGCGCGTCTAGATCCCTGGGACACAAAACCAGTCATAATAAGCTTTCCATTGATGTATGGTTTGTTAGCATAGGACAATATTTGGCCGAGATACAACTATTTGAAAATCTGGAATCTGAGGGTACAAAAAAATCTAAATACTGAGAAAATCACCTTTAAAGTTGTCCAAATGAAGTTTTTAGCAATGCATATTACTAATCAAAAAATAAGTTTTGATATATTTATATTTGGAAATGTACAAAATATCTTCATATAACACAATCTTTACTTAATATCTTAATGAGTTTTGCCATACAAGAACAAATGATAATTTTGACCCATACAATGTATATTTAGCTATTGTTAAAATTATACCCATGCTACATAAGGCTGCTGCAGGTTTATTAGGCTGCTGTCACTTTTAAGATGCAATATCACTGACAAGCATTCTAGCATTTTCCCACTTGTTTTTGTTCAAATAAGACATGCATTTATGTGCACACCCATAGCACAAGGCATATTTGAGAGCAAGGACGCCTCCTGGTGGTTCGGAGGCTTTACGCAACTTGCGTACTTTGCATATAAGAAAGATCTGCACTGCAACCTCCTTGCAAAGCCTGAGTGAACACCCATAGAACACCCTAGCAATGGGCTAGCAACCACCTAGAACATCCTATAAACTGTCTTGCATAGTCCAAACAAATACTCAGAACAGCATAGCAACCACATAGCAACACCATTGTAAAATCTCAGGATCTGTGGAGCAGTGTGTGCAAACACACACTCACAGACTGATGGTGTAACTGACAGAGTCTTCTGTTAGGGGCTTTTAGAGCGAATATTATAATACCAACAATCACAGAGATATAGAGGCATAATTTAGAGTTTAAATGCATGCTGTATCTGTAAATGTGACCCTGGACCACAAAACCAGTCATAAGGTTACATTTTACAAAACTGAGATGTATACATCATATGAAAGCTCAATAAATAAGCTTTCTGTTGATATATGGTTTGTTATGATAGGACAATATTTGGCCGAGATACATCTATTTGAAAACCTGGAATCTGAGGGTGCAAAAAAATCAAAATACTGAGAAAATCACCTTTAAAGTTCTCCAAATTAAGTTCTTAACAATGCATATTACTAATCAAAAATTAAATTTTGATATATTTACAGTAGGAATTTTACAAAAAATCGCATGGAACATGATCTTTACTTAATTTCCTAATGATTTTTGGCATAAAAGAAAAATCAATCATTTTTACCCATACAATGTATTTTTGGCTATTGCTACAAATATACCCCAGCGACTTAAGACTGGTTTTGTGGTCCAGGGTCACAAATGTAAAACTCCGACCTCTGCTTGTTGATAGCCTTATTTCTCATGGCTCTGACAACGCCAGTGTGTTTCATGACCTGTTTAAAGCAAAAAGACATTTTCTTTTTTCTTTATTGCTCAAATTCACAATGCTCATATTATTGCTCATTTTCTTCATTTTAATAGTCGGTGGAGTGAACTGCAGCAGTGTGCTCTGCAGTTCTCATTAAATGAATACTGATGAATGAAGTTTTATCGCACTAATCATTACTGCTCTTCTGAAGTGTTGGTGTGAATGTTCTCACAAGCCTACTGCAAAAAAAATGTAAACTCGCACCACAAATTTGCTCATAATAGTGAGCTTAAAATTCTCAGCCTTTGGCGTTAATGCTACATGTGCCTTCTAACTTTAATTCAAGCTGTGAACTTCACAGAAGTTAATGTAGTTTAATGAAGACCACTTTCTCATGAAATATTGTGTCTATGCTTGATTGATTGCAGATACAGAATGCCGACGATGTTCTGATCACGCCCTTGGAGAGATTCCGGAAAGAGCAGATCGGAGCAGCCAAGGTAAGTCATCCTATATAACTTCAGACAGTAACCAGAAATACCCTGGTATTTGGATTTGGTACCAACTTATGCTTGTGTGTATGTTTGGGAACGTGTATGTGTTTAGACTGGACAAATTTTGTTTGGACTATGTTCTGTTAAAATCTTTTATTTATGGTTTAAAATATTCCTTGCATGGTTTTTGCTGTTAGTGTGTTTTGGTGGATATATTAAATACCTGAGGACAGTAATATTTTATGAATGTTTAGCCATTGCAAGAGTGTCTTCATACCTCTAACTAAAAGGTACGTAAAAGTGTCAGCAGTATTTGCATGTTTGCCAAGTATCTTGGAATAACAAGTATATACCAAAGTGTATGGATATGGTAATAATTCAGTATCTAGGTGTACATCAAAGCAATGTGGTACTACTGTGTTGCATGGTCTATGCATCCCTGCCTCTGCTGAACTATTTTTATCCCCATTCTGAATCAAATGATTTGCGGTACGTGCTTTAAAGTCCCAATCTGAATCAAATGTTTCGCCATACGTGCTTTGAAGTCCTGTTCAGAATCAAATGATTTGCAGATTCTGAGTTTCAAAAAGCTACGTTGATACTGTGTTCTTTACTCACTTTCTCTGTATAATTTATTTGTTGTTTGAAATTAAATCATTACAATTAATAGGCCGAACTTACAATGTTTTTATGAAATTGTGATAATGTTAGAAAAAGTTTCCATTGTATTAAAAACATTTCATTATCTGGTACTTGCCTAAAAAATGGGTATATAATGTGCATTGTTTACATTACTTTAGGTTACTTTTCAAAAGCACCCCCCCCCCCCCCCCTTCAGCTTTTTCACAAATCGCACCCTGGTAATAGTTAATAAATAATTTGCTATTACAGTACAAGTATGCCTTCATACCAAAGAAGTACCTTAGAACTATGCTAGTACCATGCTATTATGTGAAGGAAATTTGAGTTTCATCAAATATGAATATATATCGAGACCTATGGAAATGCCATCATTGTACCTGGGTACAGTTAAAGTACTTTTCAGAAGCTGCTCTTGTTTAAAAATAACAAATTGAGGCTTATAGTCCTTTCATTGTGTCGTATCAGGTCACTTCCAATTTTGCTGTCTACTGGACATTAGTACAATTTTTAAATTGCATGATGATTGGTTGTTTTTCAGGTGTGCACCTTTCCTTGAAATCAAAATCAACCCCTTTTTACTTAATACAAATTCATGATTCATTGGCACACAACGGGTTTTCTTTTAAAATGTTGTTTTTCACCCTCCCCCTCCAACCGTCTGTCATTTAGAGACCAGTTTCATAATCAAATTTCTCACTGAATGTCTAGATTAACTCTAAAATGTTATTACAGAAGCCAAATGAGTTTTGTGACGATGCAGTCTTTACCTTGCCTAGCAGTATTTCAAATAATGATTAAGTGAGAAAAATGAACCCAGCCCAGGTGAGAAAAAGTAATGCAAAAGTAACATAAAGCATTGCTTTCTATAAAAAGTAAACAGTTACACAATTAGTTACTTTTTAAAGGAGTAAGACAATATTGTAGTGCATTACTTTTTATTAACTTGTAGGTGCTTGCAGGTGCTCTACCAAAAAAAAAAAAAAAAAAAGGTTCATAGTGGTACTGTAGTGCAAACAGGGCTCTAGAGTGCGACCAATTTGGTCGCATGTGCGACCTAATTTCTCAATGGTGCGACTAAAAAAAATCAAAGGTTGCACCGGTGCGACCAGCCGTTCGAGGGGGAAAAAAACGAAACTCCGTCAATCTTAAAGTCTCCCTGTTGCTCAACAACAGACACACATTAGACCCATATCGTGGTCTAAACCAATCAGAGATAAAGGACGGATCCCGCCCCCCCCTCTGATTGTCCGTGGTCCAGATATTCCTGTACGTGTGTGTACGTTTGAAAATGCATGTGATGCAGTCAGGATGTCTCTACCTTGTTAAGCGTTCACAATGCCTCCTCCGCAAAAACACGGACTGGATCGCGGACTCCATTCATAAAAACCGAATTTACTATGGCGCGGAATGCCACGTAATACGTTGATTTCTGGATTGATAAATCAAAAGTTGGTCTGTCACTTGATTTCTGGATTGATAAATCAAAAGTTGGTCTGTCACTTAATTCAAATCGCGATATGGACTAGTGTCTATGAAAACGGAAAGGCAAAAAGACCGTTTAAAATGAATCCTGCATGTTCCGTTTGCCATATGTATTAATGGTGGAGACGTGTATTTTTTTTAACTGCACACGTATAGGCTACTGAAGCACGCGTGACGCTCCCGCTAATTTTTGGCATTTGCATCTCAAATGAACAGATAAACTCAATCTCCAAACCTACTGTGTCACTTTTACCGTTTCATTTGAGAAAGCATCATTTCATACTGTACAAACAGAAACTTCACGGCAATCTGTCAAAATAAAAGTACGGTTTAACATGAAACAGAACAATATTAGTACTGTATTACTTTTGTACAGTATAAGTGTTTATATATTCCTATTTATAAATCATATATATGTTTGGCAAAAATTAAAAAGGTTTATTTTTCATTTGATTAAAAATAAATACATGTTTATGCTTTCATTTGATTATGAGAAAAATTCAAACAAGACTTTCGAAAAATAAAATAAAAAAAACAATTGTAGAGCCCTATTGTTCAAAATGTTAAAATAGAGAGTTTTGGACTTATTTTTTCACTGAAATGTTTTCGTTATTACACAAAGTAGGGTAAAGTACTGGGGGAAAAAATATGCTTCAAATAAAGAACTTTATATTGACCAGATTGTTAGTTAATCATTTACAAGTCAATATTGCCTATATGGACAGGGATTAAAAAATAAATAAAATAAAAAAGTAAAAAAAAAGTTAACTTGTAAAACTGCGGTGTTGAATGTGATGCGGTTGAAAATTTGGGTGCACCTAACTCTTGTGCTGGTGCACCTAAGAAAAAAAGTTAGGCGCACCAGTGCAACCAGTGCAAAAAGTTAGTCTAGAGCCCTGCCAAAATTGAAATAAGATAAGAAATACTACGAAGTGCACCTAGATTCTTAAAAAAATACATGGCATGGAAAACATGGTAATTCTGTTGGTACTTTTTTAGGTAGTGGTATGAAGGCACTCTCAAAATGGCTACACCTTCATAAAATATTATCTTTAGGTATTAAATAATAATAAATTCAAATCATGCTAACAGCAAAAACCTTATAAGGAATATTTTAAACCATAAATATCACGGTAGCAGATTTTGGCAGAGTGTAGTCCAAACAAACTTGTTTACAGTCCAAACACAAACACGTTTCCAAATGCACACACACACACACACACACACACACACACACTGCATTGCTGTAAGGTAGATACTCATTATACATTAAAATAAGCAACATCAAAATGTCCAGCAGTTTGCGCCTCTTGGGGTCTAAAAGATCACACACACATATTCAATCACACCCATGTACAACTGCACTCAGTTCTAAATAAATATATACCTATACACTCGAACACACATGAGTGTCTTCCTTGAGGCGAGTGTTAGGTCCACCCATCTGTACATAACCCAAGCCCTCTGATTTATATTCCTACCTCAAAGCCACTTTTGATTTATTTTGCATGAAAAGGGTTTGTGCGTGTGGCTTGCGCTTTGTGGAAGGTTCACTTGCAGGACCAGAGGACCATATTCTCTCTGCTCTTGAGCGGATGGG
This sequence comes from Garra rufa, assembly GCF_049309525.1. Lineage (NCBI taxonomy): Eukaryota > Metazoa > Chordata > Actinopteri > Cypriniformes > Cyprinidae > Garra > Garra rufa. The sequence continues at coordinate 2,449,331 of NC_133371.1, read as the reverse complement.
TGAACACAGTGCAAGCAAAGACGGATTTTCATGAATTGAGATCAACTGGTGTAGTGTTGTGTGGCTCTCTATCTTTTGATTTTTAGTAAAAAGAAATTGCATTTAAAGTTTAATGATACTTTGTGCCAGGATTAATGTCACTAAGGAATATGCAGTAGTGCAAATGAGATTTGTTTTTTGGTTTTGGCTAAGCCTCTGTTGACATAAAACACTTTTTTTTATAAATATATGTCTTGGCATGAAGGCTTTTACTGCATGGAGATATATGTATTTCACTTGCATCTGGCCAGAATGTTATATCTTTGTATCGTGCATTGTAACCTCCACATCTCACTCTGTTTTTGTAAACTAAACAAAAGCGTCATGTCGTTGACCTCAGCATCTCTCTGCAGAAAGTGCACTTATGAAAGTCATCACCCAAGTCTCTACTTTCACTCTTTATCTTCTTTTTAACCACTTGCCTTTAAAAGCTTATCCCTTTCTCCTCTACTATAAACACACTCTAAATGTGGAGAATGGATTGAACACTAGCCACGGAGTTAGGAGCCTTACTAAAGGATTATGGGAATGTGGGGGATCGGCCGGCTGCCAGACCTCCTCCTCACTCAAATTTAGTGTTCAGAGGGTGGCTAGGAGGTTTGGACATCCTTATTAGGGAATTACAGCCTCACTGCAACTCCAGCTGGTTAACGGAGTGAGGTCAGTGGCCGATAAAAGGGCCGCTCAAACCCAAAGCCTGAACAATTTATTTCCTGTTGGCCAAGCAGCCCTATTTAGCACCTCACAGGCACAAGGCTTTTACTATGGGAGAGCACTTACGTATAGGTCATCAGAGCTCAGAATCACACGCTGTTCAAGTTTAAAAGAAACTCAAGGAAACTGTTCGTTCTTCTCCATGCAGTTAAAATGCACCATTTTGCATTTTAAAACAGCTATTTGGCTTCTCAGTATTTTGTGTAGTTTTTCACATTTGTCTTGGAGATTGATTTTGTTTTATTATTGATTTGAGGTTAATTCTCTTTTTCCTTCCTCTGGAAATGTGACTGGCACAAATCTACCCCAGAACAACAGTTAATGATCGCAGATAATCTTAGCAAGACTGGCGTTTGTAATTCTCTGTGAGCCGCATCTCATAAAACTGGACCCAACAGGTCATGAAATCAGCATATCAGCTCAAAAACGTATAAATAAATAAAGCTACAACCTCAAACCTGACCACAGACTTAACATATGCCGATATCCCTCATATACACATTTTAACCAATACTAATGTATTATGTTGCATTTTTAAGACATATCAGCATAAATGCTTTAACTTTTGTTATTGTATAATTTTTTTGTTAATTTCCCTGCCTGACATATTTCCTGTGTTTACTTTTACTTAATGTGATGTTGTCTCCACAGATTAAATACCAGCCATATTAGATCATGTTTGTTCCCTTTCTAAAGTATGTAACTGCAATAATGGCATCATCGTTTTAAGAAGTCAACCCTTAAGGACAAGGACAAAACTTTTTATTCATTACTTTTGTTATGGTGATCAGACAATTTTAAAATATCAACTCTGTTATCATAATTTTGTATGGTAAACAGTTGATATTTGTAGAAACATGACATTTTAATTCTATGAAGAACCTTTTCGTTTTTTGAGCTCACGCACAAAAAATTTAAAGTCAAATACCTAAAACATGAAAACATAAAATTGTCAACCCTGGTACCTTCCTGTAGCTAACCCTGAAAACATCACATTTCAATTCTGTTTCTAAGAAGCATCTTTTAGTTTTTTGACCCTTGCACAAAACATTTAAAGTCAAATACATAAAACTTAAAAACATACAACCGTCAACCCTGTTACCTTCCTGTAACCTTGAAAACATCACATTTAAATTCTATTTCTAAGCATCTTTTAGTTTTATGACCTCATGCACAAAACATTGAAAGTCAAATACCTAAAACGTGAAAACATAAAATTGTCAACCCTGGTACCTTCCTGTAGCTAACTCTGAAAACATCACATTTCAATTCTGTTTCTAAGAAGCATCTTTTAGTTTTTTGACCTTATGCACAAAACATTTAAAGTCAAATACATAAAACGTAAAAACATAAAACTGTCAACCCTGGTACCTTCCCGTAGCTAACCCTGAAAAAAATTACATTTCAATTCTGTTTCTAAGAAGCATCTTTTAGTTTTTTGACCTCACGCACAAAACATTTAAAGTCAAATAAAATGTAAAAGCATACAACCGTCAACCCTGTTACCTTTCTGTAACCCTGAAAACATATTTAAAGTCTATTTTTAAGAACCAATGTTTAGTTTCATGACCTGGTCACAAAGCATTTCAAGTCAAATACTTAAAACATAAAAACATAAAACTGTCAACCCTGTTATCTTCCTGCAACCCTGAAACTTCATATTTAAATTCTATTTTTAAGAACCAACTATTAATTTCATGACCTTGTCACAAAACATTTCAAGTCAAATACATAAAACATAAAACTGTCAACCCTGTTACCGTCCTGTAACCTTGAAAACATATTTAAATTCTATTTTTAAGAACCAGTGTTTAGTTTCATGACCTGGTCACAAAACATTTCAAAGCAAATACTTAAAACATAAAAACATAAAAATGTCAACCCTGTTACCTTCATGTAACTTTGAAAACATCACATTTAAATTATATTTCTAAGCATCTTTTAGTTTCATGACCTCATGCACAAAACATTTAAAGTCGAAAACCTAAAACATAAAACTGTCAACCCTGGTACCTTCCTCTAGCTAACCCTGAAAACATCACATTTTAGTTATGTTTCTAAGAAGCATCTTTTAGTTTTTTGACCTTATGCACAAAACATTTAAAGTCAAAAACATAAAACGTAAAAACACTGTCAACCCTGTTACCTTTCTGTAACCCTGAAAGCATCTTTTAGTTTCATAACCTTTTGCACAAAACATTTGAGGCTAAATGCATAAAACAGGAAAAAAAAACTTCAACTCTGTTACCTCCCTGTAACCCTGCTAACATCACATTTAAATTCTATTTCTAAGAAGCATCTTTTAGTTTCCTGGCCTCACGCACAAAATATTTAAAGTTAGATACATAAAACATAAACACTGTCAACCCTTTTACCTTCCTGTAACCATAAAAACATCACATTTAAATTCTGTTTCTAAGAATCATCTTTCAGTCTCATGATTTCACACAAATAACATTTAAAGTCAAATAGATCAAACGTAAAACATAAAACTGTCAATGCTGTTATCTTCCTGTAACCCTAAATGCATCACATTTAAATTTTAATTCTAAGAAGCATCTTTTATATTCATGACCTCATGCACAAAACATTTAAAGTCAAGTACATAATGTCTCAACCCTTGAAGCACAAAACTTGCAAAAAAAAAGTCCTTTAAAATCACCTCACAAGTTTTAAAAAGCACCCGTTTGCCCAGCAGCAGTTAGATCATAATGGCCTACAGAGAAATGCAGAGCAATGATGGATGTGGGCCTGTGGTTTTCTGTCACAGTGACGGCTTGAGATACGAGGCACGTGTGAAGCCACCTCTGGACTGACGATGGCTGGAGCAGGTGGCAGAAGGCAGGGGGTGAATGAACATCTGCCCTGACCGGGACTTTGCTAATGAAACATGCCGTTATGAGATTGACTAAGTGGTTAGGCAGACAGATTGGCAGACAAAAGACCACAGATAAGATATATCTTTTAAAGTTCTATATATAGCTATCTTACAACAGAATTCATTGTTTTGATTCCTAACACATAAAATTAATTTTAAAAGAAGAAAAAATGTCAAAATGTATGCATTCAGTGTTTTTTTACCAACGTGTATGATCTTGTTTATGTCACTCCTTGGTGGAGGAACTAGCGTAAACATTTTTGAGGTTGTAGTCACACCTCAAGAGGATTTCATATCTTCAGGGCCTCATCGTGTCATGTATAGCTATATGCATGTGTATTCAGTTTCATTTGTAAGATTCCTTTTTCGGTTAGGATTCTATTTTACAAGGTACAAGGTGAATAAAAGTAGCACACTGCGACTGTGGAGCAGAGCCGGTGTGTTCAGTTGTATCTCTGAGACCTTGCATTTCCAGTCAGCAGGTCGGGCTAACCCTGGTCAAAGACAGAGCTGAGGCTTTGTTTATGTCCTTAACCACTTAGAAATTCACAGATAAGACCTCGCTTACACAAAAACTCACTCAAAAACTCAATCTCAACACACTCCCACTTTCCTAGACCAGCGCGTATCTGATGACATTCAAGGTAACCACGAAACTGAACATTGTGCAAACATGCAGTTACTGAAAGAAGTACATTGTGGACGGTGAGAAACTGGTAATCATGAGCAAGAATTACACAATCCGTACTTTGTTCATAGAGTTCAGCAAATGATATTGTAGACGTGTCCTTTAGTTTGTAACTGTTTATTTGCATAAATATTGAATTTAAGCATCTAGTATGTTTATAGCCCTGCTGAAAAAAAACAGTATGCTGGTTAGGTATGTTTTGGTGCTGGGATGCTGGTGTTAGCTGGTTTGTGCTGGTCCTTGACCAGCACCATGACCAGCATAAACCAGCAAAGGACCAGCATAAACCAGCTAAAACCATCATCCCAGCACCAGCAGGGAGATGTCTACTGTCTACATTGGCAACAGTTTATTTATTAAAAGTAGATGGAACAGTTTTTATCCATACTTGGCAATGAAAAACTTTTCAAAATACTAAAATAGTATATACATTTAAATTTAATTTCTAAGAAGCATCTTTTAGTTTCATGGCCTCACGCACAACGTATTTAAAATCAGATGCATACAACCTATACACTGTCAACCCTTTTACCTTCCTGTAACCCTGTAAAACATATTTAAAATATATTTTTAAGAACCAATGTTTTAGTTTTATTACTTCACACACTAAACATTTAAAGTCAAATACATAAAAGGTAAAAAAAAAAAAAACTTTCAACCCTGTTACTTTCCTGAAACCTTGAAAACTTCACATTTCAATTATATTTCTAAGAAGCATTTTTAAAAATATTAAAATATGTATTTACTTACACTGATTTCCATTACTGAATTTAAATTTCATATTTTTTTTTTTACAATTTTTAAATGCCTATTTTTACAGTCTCTAGTGGAAACTGAAATGTAGGCACAGTCACCTATTTCCAGTGAGCCTAGGTTGCAATTTAAAACCATGACTTCAACGATTCTAAAATAAAATTACAATTGGGCCTCACTGAGTTTATCACAGTATATTCTGGCATTGCATAATCTGTGAAGGATACATGCAATGCTGTCTACTGTTTGGAAACGGTCTATGATGCCTTACAATGTTGTCTTGGTAGGCAGCTTTGGGACTGAGTTAATGATATCTTTCACTGGACAAGAAATACAGAGATGGCTGTAGTATCCAAGGTGTTGCTGACAGGACTTTCCAGGGTTTTAAAATTCAGGATGAATGGGTCTGCATTCTGTTCATCTGGGCCTGTCTAATCTAAGGCACTTCCTGCCTGGTGCAGAGTGCAGTGCAGTCAGTGTATTTTTTAATAACTCTTCTCTACGGGAGGTGGACAGATTCAAAGATTACGGCAAACCTTCATCAGAATAAGAGCTGCGAGAGGAGCTTCTTGCCTGCAGAAATAGTTTCAAAATAAGAGGTGGGAAGTTGACTTTTACCCTTATGTGCTTGGCAGGAAATAATAGCTTTTATGTCTGAGGTTGATCAAATGTTGAGGGAAGAAGAGTTCTCTTGTCTCTGCGACGCTTTTGTAAAACAAGAAGTGATATGTGCTGTGGTTTGTTAGTATTCAGTTCTGTGATTACAGAGATCTGGTGTTTGCATAAAAATATCAAAAATGGCAGCTTAGTAACTGTTGTGCTACGGATATTTGAACTGATCATGATAATTTTTATAATAAGGTACTTGCTGCTTCCTTATGATCACAAATACTGATTTTTTTTAAGTGCAGTGTGTGATTTCTGCAGCACAAAGCACGGTCTGTAATAACTTGAAAAAGCAATCCATTAGCAGTCCTATTCATTTCAATGCCAATTGTTTAGTTATTGCTGTTAAGAGCCCTCTGAAAATTGGAGATGGGTGAAACATCTACTGATATTATGAAATATTAGAGAAGTATATTGTATCTTTTGTAATGTTTTTCTTCTTCAGCAAAATACACAGCTACCCATCAATGGAGAAAATGGGCTTTTGTTCTTGGAATGAAATAGTTGCCATCATCTATGAGATAAAGTTAGCAGCAAGTTAACAGCTAAACCAAAGTGAATTACAAAATAATGACATATTTATAGCTATTTTAACTAGGGCAATTAATTAAATGATTGTTTAAAGCTATTTTTGTGTTAAATGAGAACATATCAAGTAGATATTACAAATTGTAGCTTTAGAAAGAAAGAGTTTTATTTGATTCAACAAAAAATATATTACACAAACATTTAGGCTGCAATGGCTTAATGTAAACTGTGATAAAAGAAGAAAATTTGAGACACATCTTAGCATTTTTTGTTCATACATTGAAAGTTAATGGTAACTAAAACAGCTTTGATACCAATGGTTTTTAAAACACCTTCTTTTATGTTTCACAAAAGAAAGGTTTGAAACGACACAAGGGTGAGTAAATGATGACAGAATTGTAATTTTTGGGTGAACTATCCCTTTAATGTTAAAACATACACTCTTAAAAATAAAGGTGCTTCACGATGCCATAGAAGAACCTTTTTTGTCTAAATGGTTCCATAAAGAACCTTTAACATCTGAAGAACCTTTCTGTTTCCCAAAAGGTTCTTTGTGGCGAAAAAGGGTTCTTTAGATTATGAAAAGGTAAGAAAGAGATGGTTCTTTAAAGAACCTTTGACTAAGTGGTTATGGTCTATGGTTAAAATATTTTAAAGCACCTTTATTTTTAAGAGTGTACATCAATGGAAAGCTTATTTATTCAGCTTTCAGACGATATATGTAAATTTCAAGTTAATGCGTTAAACTGACAGCCCTAATTTTAACATTTATAAAGTGCACTTTTAATTGAAAAATGTTGAAACCCCGATTTTAAATGTGGATTTGATTTAATTTAAATACGGTTTTGATTATCTTATTTTATTAAAATTAGACCGGCAAGAACCTATTTGTATCATCTAGTGATATAAAAGTGTCTAAATAGTAAAAAGGGTTAGGGGTTACTGTTTATTGTTCCATATAAAATCCACACTGTTCCGCATACTCCTGGTACACAAAGTGATGATGTGTGTTTAGAATAATTGGTCACAGTTTATATTAGGTGGCCTTAACTATTATGTACTTACATCAAAAAATAAGTACAATGTACATAATGTGGTCATATTGCATTGCAAAACACTTTTGCTTCTATTAGGGTGGGATATGGGTAAGGTTAGAGACAGGTTTGGTTGTATGGGTAGGTTTCAGGGAGGGTTAGGGTGTAAGGGATGGGTCAACAGTGGTAATTACAGAAGTTAATTACAAATGTAATTACATATAGGTTTTTAAAAATATATAAGTACAATGTAAAAACATGTATGTACACAATAAGTACATTGTACCAAATTTAAATGTAAATACATAGTAGTTAAGGCCACCTAATGTAAAGTGGGACCGAATATTTTAAATGACTATTTTATTTCTTTGTTTGTTGAACTGTTCTATACTGTGTTGATTAATTATCCTGTATCCATTATGCAAGTTTGTTTTTGTGTTTTTCTTTAGTTTTTATGTTGTACTAGAAAGGTGAGAACACGCTTTGAGTGCCATCAAAATAGCTCAAGTCGAAGTGCTGCTTCTTAATTATCATCGCCGGACTCTGTGTCCAATTAGCCATGTGACACCTTGCCCAAAAAAGAGCTGTTTTGTCAAGAGCACTGCACTGAATCAGTAGAGCTTCAGATGTTTTCCATTGACTGCTCAGGCACATGTAATCTCCCACCTGCTCCTGTCAGGTAACAGAGGACTGATTAGACCTTAATGAGTTTAATTGAAGTGTTGTGTGAAGATGCTGAGGATGTCACTGCTCGTTATGAACCTTATCTCTCTTGACACCAGTACAAGACTAAGACACCATCCACCTCCAACTTCACTTATCTCTTCTCTTCCCTACTCTTCTTAGTATCTATTATTTTATTTATGGATATTTTCTTCTCTTCTTCCTTTGTCTTATTTTGTAATCTCATCTTTTTTCACATTGACTTATCTCACTTCTCCAATTTCACCCCTTGTCCTATTTCGATTGTCTTTTCTTTTCTTTTATCTTATATTATATTTTCTCTCCTTCACTTCGTAGTTTGTCTCTTGTCTTGTCGTCTCTTCTCTCTTCTTGTTTCTTCTTGTTTTCAAAACATCTTGCTTATCTTTTCTCAATTTGACTTGAGGCTCCTCTGTTGTTGTCTCTTGTCTTTCTGTTCTGTTCAGCTCTCCTCATTTCTTGTCTTCTCATCTTGTCTTGTTTTCTCATTTTGTCTCTACTTTTTTCTTATCCTGGTTTGTCTCCTCTCATCTGTTCTCTCTTCTCCTTGTCTCATTTGTTTTCACTTCTCATCACGTCTCAGTTTGTATTTTCCCTTTTTCTCTCTCCTTTTGTATTGAATCTCATCTTTTCTCTTCCTCTCTTCTCAATTTCTGTTTCTTTTCCTCTCATCCTTATTTGTCTCATCTCATCTGTTCTTGTCTGTTTATCTCATTTTTTTTGCTGTTTTCTCATCTTAGTTTTTCTTTTCTTATGACTATCATCTTGTATTGTCTCCTCTCCTATGTTCTTGTCTCTCCTCTTGTCTTCATCTTTTCCTCTTATCTTGTCTTAGCTGCCTTTGTCTCTCCTAAGTCTTGTCTCCTCTTCTCTGTTTTACGCTCCATTTGTCTCAGTTTGCCTCTTCTCACCTATTTCACTTTGTCTTTTCTTTTATCTTATCTCATGTTTTCTCCTCTTCACTTCCTAGTTTGTCTCGTCTCGTCATCTGTCCTCACTTGTCTCATTTGTTTTCACTTCTCATCTCGTCTCAGTTTGTCTTTTCTTGTCCCTTTTTCTCTCTCCTTTTGTATTGAATCTCATCTTTTCTCTTCCTCTCTTCTCAATTTTTGTTCTTGTCTGTTAATCTAATTTTTTGCTGTTTTCTCATCTTAGTTTTTCTTTTCTTATGACTATCATCTTGTATTGTCTCTTCTCCTATGTTCTTGTCTCTCCTCTTGTCTTCATCTTTTCCTCTTATCTTGTCTTAGCTGCCTTTGTCTCTCCTAAGTTTTGTCATCTCTTCATCCCTTCCTCTCGTCTTGTCTCAGCTTGTCTCATTTCTTCTTGTTTCTTCTTTTTTTTCCTATCAATCTTCTCGTATTATCTTATTGCATTTTTTCTCTTCCTTTCTCTTCTCTTTTATCTTGTCTCCTCTTCTCTGTTCTACTCTCCATTTGTCTCAGTTTGCCTCTTCTCACCTATTTCACTTTGTCTTTTCTTTTATCTTATCTCATGTTTTCTCCTCTTCACTTCCTAGTTTGTCTCGTCTCGTCATCTGTCCTCACTTGTCTCATTTGTTTTCACTTCTCATCTCGTCTCAGTTTGTCTTTTCTTGTCCCTTTTTCTCTCTCCTTTTGTATTGAATCTCATCTTTTCTCTTCCTCTCTTCTCAATTTTTGTTCTTGTCTGTTTATCTCATTTTTTTGCTGTTTTCTCATCTTAGTTTTTCTTTTCTTATGACTATCATCTTGTATTGTCTCTTCTCCTATGTTCTTGTCTCTCCTCTTGTCTTCATCTTTTCCTCTTATCTTGTCTTAGCTGCCTTTGTCTCTCCTAAGTTTTGTCATCTCTTCATCCCTTCCTCTCGTCTTGTCTCAGCTTGTCTCATTTCTTCTTGTTTCTTCTTTTTTCCTATTAATCTTCTTGTATTATCTTATTGCATTTTTTCTCTTCCTTTCTCTTCTCTTTTATCTTGTCTCCTCTTCTCTGTTCTACTCTCCATTTGTCTCAGTTTGCCTCTTCTCACCTATTTCACTTTGTCTTTTCTTTTATCTTATCTCATGTTTTCTCCTCTTCACTTCCTAGTTTGTCTCGTCTCGTCATCTCTCCTCATTTGTCTCATTTGTTTTCACTTCTCATCTCGTCTCAGTTTGTCTTTTCTTGTCCCTTTTTCTCTCTCATTTTGTATTGAATCCTGCTCTCTTCTTTTCTCTTCCTCTCTCCTCATTTTTTCCATTTTTGTCTCTTTTCTTCTCATCCTAGTTTGCCACGTCTTCTTTGTTCTTGTCTGTTCTCTCATCTGTCTCATTTTCTCTCTTCTCTTTTTTTGTTTTCGCTGTTTTCTTGTCTTTGCCCTTTTACTATTGTTCTTTATCCTTCCCTCTCGTCTTGTCTCAGCTTGTCTTATCTCATCTCGTTTCTTCATTTTTTGTCCTCTTGATGTTCTCATATCTTATTTAATTTCTCCTCCTCCTTCTCTTCTTTCATCATGTTTCCTCTTCCTCTTCTCCTCCAAAACTTTGTGTTTTCCCTGCTTTCTCAGCTTAGTTTTTCTTTTCTTATGCCTATCATCCTGTATTGTCTCCTCTCCTATGTTCTTGTCTCTCCTCTTGTCTTCATCTTTTCCTCTCATCTTGTCTTCTTCACCTTTGTCTCTCCTAAGTTTTGTCATCTCTTCTTCACTGGGTCTCTTTTACTATTGTTCTTAAACATTTCCTCTCATCTTGTCTCACCTTGTCTCATCTCTTGTCTTGTCCTCTTGGCCTCTTTTCATATTATCTTTATTTTGTCTCCTGCTTTTTCTTCTTTCATTACTCTTTTCATGTCACCTCTTCTCTGTTCTACTCTCAATTTATCCCTTCTCATCTCATCTCCTCTTATTGTCTTGTTTTTTCAGCTCATTTCATCTTTACTTTCTCTTGTCTCTGCTTCTTCTAGTCTCATCTTGTATTCTCATCTTCTTTGCTTAAATGTTCCTTTCCTCTCATCTAGTCTCAATCCTTTTCCTCTCTTCTCTCTTCTTCTGGTACTAAATAAGTTGATCCTATCATACTTATTCACTGAACTTATATCAGAGTGTAATAAACAGTGGCGAGACATTCCATCACAGTTGTTTAGATTTGGCACCAAGCACGGAAATTTGAATATTGGCTCACATCTCTTAAAAGCAGCAGAGAGAAAGAATAAAGAGTAAGAGTCTGGGCTGTTTGTGCAGTGCACCCCTGGGGGTGTTGGTCTGTTTCCCCTTGGAGCTGTCAGTATCTGAGGCAGTGATCGCTCAAAACCGGTGCCATCAGCCCGTCTGGCCAGGTGGCTCCACAAGCTCCAGGATTCTCTGTGAGAGTGTGTGTGTGCTCATGCACATATGTTTGTCTGCCTGACTTTTTTGTCACTCTGTGGGGGATCTGAAGTCTGTCTGTCATGCAGAGCCCCATCCGTTGCACAGCGGTCTTTAACCTGGCTGCAGTTCACGCTGCCCCTGTGAGCACAGGTCACGTGAGGTCATCTCAGTAGAGGATGGCAGTAATTGTTGAAAGTCTGAAACAAAGCCCTGATGGTCAGCTGAGGCCCTGCTGGGACAACAGAATGGGATCACACTTGGTAGTGTGTCTCAGTGCCTTATGGGTAGCCCTTCATTGATTATGTTCTTGCAGAAGAATAACGTTTCCACAGATTATGCATGTCAACCATTCTCAAAGTTCTCCTTATCCCTTGTTTGAAATGCTTTCACACTAGGGGCCTAATTTATAAAATGTTGCACGGAAACCATCCTAAATTTGATCTTACGATCATCTCTCAAATATCCATACGTGTGATTCATAGAGTAAGGCTGATGATACACGGAGCAATTTTTGAGCAATTTTATTGGGCAACTTTTTTTACACAATGTTGCTTGGGCACTTTCCCATTGAGAATGGGTAACACATTTCTATCTGGGTAATTTAGATCAGTTGTGGGCCCTGTATCGCACCTGGCTGCCGATTGACGGCACCATTTGATAAAGTTGCCCGGCAATATTGCTCAAAAAGTTGCCCAGTGTATTATCAGCATAAACGTACGTACAGAAAACGCACGTATGCATCTCATTCAGATGTGAAATTTGTGAATTGCAAATGATCTTGAACTTGCACGCAACTGTAGGGTTTCAGTTCTCTGCCTTGTAAACGACTACTAATTAATGTCATTAACATGTAAAAGATTGCCATCATCATCCAAATCCTTTAATTTAGAACAGCTTACATTTTCAAAATCCTCCAATGCTCCGACAAGAAAAAGTTTGTATATGTCTGCTCGGGCCCTGATGTAACGCTAAGCATTTTTCGACATCAAAGCCAGTTTTTACAAATATGGTTGTTAAATATGACAGTCCAATGCTATTTCATGCATGTTAAGTTACTTACACTGTTAAAGAGTTGGATTCTCACGCTAAACATGGCCAAAGTTTAAAAAAACTAGGTAGAAGGTTCACGTACTTGCAAAGTTACTTATAATCAGTTTGTCTTTTGGGGAACCATCAAAGTATAGTGTTAGCGTACATTTAGCATACTACTAATAATAATTACTGCTAGCTGAGATGCAATTGAGTTACTTATCAAAAGCTGTCTAAAGTGTACCATCAAAATAATCAAACTGATAATACAAATGTGTCATATTACACATTCATCTGGTCTGATACATGATCTTATGGCTCTTTGAGAAATATTATTATTATTATTAATATTACTTATAAGTGGTCTTTGTATGCTTTAAGCAAAGTGGCTTGAGTAACATGGCAAGATGAGACTTATAGTACGTTATAACTATGAGGAGGTAATCATACTCTTAAAAACTATAACCACAAATAAGTAAAAATTATAAAACATTAAAACTGTTCTTATGAATACTCATGAGATGCAACATATTATAAGGTTTTTTATAATGCCTTATGCATTTATTATAATGCCTTAAGAATACCCTCACAATGTATTATAAATACGGGCTTCATAGAAAGTGTTACCGAATTTATTTCCCCTCTCATGCTTTGAACTGTCTGGTGGATCAAAGACAGTCTGTCTGTCTGTCTATCTATCTATCTGTCTCTCTCCACCATTTTATCATTTTATATCTTTAGTTCATTGTTATTTCATTAGGAATTGTTAGTAGAGATTGTCATGTGATCTCAACATTGCTGTGCCTATGCATGCTTAAATAACACATTTTACTGTACTTAAATTAATTTAGCAAACTTTTTCATCTATATTCTGAACGCAGATACTGCATGAACCTTTACAAACAAGCCCTGAAGTTATTTATAGACTTTTTAGTATTACAGTCTTTTATAGCTGAAATTCTCATCAAATTTTCAATTACTGTCAGAATAAACAAACACCTATGAATTCTGTGGAGATTTTGTGTGGGCCTGATTATGAGTAAGCCTCTGGCTTATTTTTCGGAGATGTTTTAAAGCTTTTTAACTTCTAGTGTGAGTGGATATAGTGAATTATCCCATTGATTTAAGACAGTAATGGGGTAGTCCCGATGCATTTCAAGCTTTTCGGTTTAATTCTCTGATTTTTCTCTGTCTCTCGATTATCCCTCTCTCAGCGTCTTTGTGTTGTAGAAAAAGAACCTGTGTTTCCTTCAGTCAGGCTTTTGCAGTATTCATCTCACAAAAAATGCCATCAAGCCTAAAGATCTAGTACATTATATTCCTCTGATATGAAGCAAACAAACCGAGGGGAAATTTATTGGCTGTTAAGACACTATCTAATATATTTATTCATTTATTTGTCTGTTTTATTGTTTAACTCATATCCCATAGGACTCAGATGTAGACACGCCAGTTTCCTCTGGAACAATTTTCTCTTTTTTCTGGACACAGTGGAGGAAGCGTCTAAAGACACAATCTTGAAATTATTTATTGATTGTTGTCAATAATTTGGAAACGCAGGGCTGTTATTATTTTGTCACTGAGGTTGCGAGATTGTTCAAGCGTACTGTTTAGCTACGTCATATCAGTAGCTGTTATATGGAGTCGTGGGTTAATAGAAGGGCCATGGGAATGAAAATACACACACAAGCTCGAGTTTCACTGGTTGTTTCCTTTCACTGCATGACTGTCTATAACAACATCTATGGCTGTTCTTGCAGTATGTATATACTGTGCTCAACATGCACATTTTTCTGTAGCCTATGTTTACTGCTTACATATTTGGACTTTTTTGCACATTTTTTTTTTTTGGATTGAAGTAGTATTGAGGTGTTTGAAAATGATTGTGATCACATGCATGGAACTCATGCGTTAATCGCTAGGCCGTGGCTCAAACAAACCAGCTTGCTTCTTTTGACAGTGGTCCAAACAAACCCTCTGTCATCTCCCATGCTCCCACTCAGAACAGCACTTGAGTTGCCGCAAAGAAATAGAGCACTTTCAAATTTACATATGACCTTTGAATATAGCGATAACTGTAGAATCCACGTATTGCATCGCTGCATGAAAGGCCTCAGGCAGGACAACTCGGGTGTGAAAACAGACTGAATGGAGTCAGGGCCTTTTGAAGGGTTTGGTGTTGTGGATTCTCTTGTGTGGAAATCGCCTCTCGTGAAGTTAGTTATTTTGTGAGTTGTGACAGGGAATGGAAGAAGCAGATGGATATCTGAATTTTAAATTCCAGATTCTCCTCTTCATCATTCACATCCCTGCTAAAGAAAAAGAAAAAAAAAAAAAAAAACAGCCAGGCTGGTTTTAGCTGGTCAGCAGGCTTGTTTTAGAGGGGTTTTAGTCACTTTTAGTCAGGCTGGGAGATGATTGATGGTTTTAGCTGTTTTTTGTTGTTGTTGTTGTTGTTGTTTTTCAGCAGGGATGTGTTACTCTTCAGTGCTTTTGTTTTCATCTAAAGCTAGCCTATAAATATTATTGTTGTATTAATTAGGGGTGCCGCAATATACTAGTATTGGCAATATTTTACAATGAATAGAACACACAGGACATTTGACACAAAATAATCGAGCACCAGTGCCATTATGGAGAGTTAAACTCCCATGCAATTTGTTTCATTCATACTCAACACCGGAGGGCGCCCTCGCACAAAAAGTCCACAAGCGAGACTCATAAGAGTAATAGAACTTACTACCTTATGGGAAATCCCTGGCTGTATCCGAAATCGCCCCCTATACCCTATTTACTATTCCCTACATTAGTCCACTCATACAGTTCACTTGAAGGAGTGAATGAAAACACTAAGTGAACCGGAAGGACTGCTGTTTTTGCATAGTATTGCTTGCGGTTTAATAATCCTTTGAAATGGACAGTTCCAGTAGTAAGGTTAAATGATTTATATTGAACTCTGTCACTGAAATTATGTATAAACCCTAGTTAAAGCAACACTAAGTAACTTTTCCCTCAACGCTCCCTCTACAGGTTGGAAGTGGAATTGTCCAGTACCGCTGTCGTAAATAATTTAGCCTACCGTCGCGTCACATGCACGTTATTTGTTTGGAGGCTATCCAGGACCGGCTTTGGAAATAACGATGTCCAGTGACAAGGTAGAGTATGTTGTATGACTTTATAAAAGTATGAAAACCTTTTGTGAAGCCTGCCGTAAAGCAAGTCGCATTTGTAGTCTCATTTGAACTACAAAACCGCGACCCGACGACCCAAACTTACATAGTGCTGTTATAGCCGATAGAGGGTCGCAAAGCGAATACGAAAGTGCTGTTTCACCCGGTTATGAGTTGATGAACCACTGACACGAGTTCGGAAACATTATTTTAAGGTAAAACAACTCTTTAGTGTTGACAATTCCGCTTCCAACCTGTAGAGGGAGCGTTGAGGGAAAAGTTACTTAGTGTTGCTTTAAACAATTTAATTATATATTTACAATGAACTTGTATCTATTGTACGCTGTATTACGGCGTAGACGAGTGCGTTGTAAAATTAACGGATGGATGATTAAGCTGGGGGCGCCATCTTCTGGTGAGATGCGGATCGGGAATTCAATCGGCACGCGACTCTCAACAGTGCATTATGGGTTAACTCTAGCTGTTGAGTGTACATTGGCTGTACACTCGTTTTTCCGATGCATTGTGGGATTGAATGAGTGCACTCGAGATCGTCCACTATGGTTTCGAACACCACTTAAAATGGCTGTCCCCTCAAATAGTGCCATATTTGAGTACCCTGGAAATCCAGAGGTCTCGCGAGAGCACAATTTGAATTGTCTCTGAAAGACACTCTGGCATCGAGCAATGATGCAGGTTACTGCAATACGTAAGCAATTGTGGGAACCAATCAAATCGGTGTATCTGATGTAGGCGGGCCAGAGGCGAGCTAAGCTAATGATGACAGCACTGCGACGTCCAAATCATATAGTAAACTTTGAAAGATTGCTGTCGCTACAGATGAACAACAAGTTGTTTGAAACGGCTTTGGCCACTACAATGAATGAGTTAGACTTGGCTTCCCATATAAAAGAGGAACAGAAAACCGAAAACTCGAATCGTTCCTTTGCAAGAAGGACGTTTTTGCTGTTTTGCCAACTGGATACGGCAAGAGTTTAATCTATCAGTTCACGAGTTCACGCTTACATATAATTAGCCGGAGAATAGTAGTGTATGTTTGGCGTGCTGTCCGGTGAAGGGCTCCGAGCTCGGGAGTGGCCCGAACCCAGAGTACGTTACCCCCCAATAGGAGTAGCGAGAACTCGGAGTGATGAGATGGGGTGGTGGAGGTTTACTGATAAACCATCGAGTGAATTGAGGTGAGTCAGCTGTATTTAAACCTATGGCGCTGATTGACTTGTGATGTTTACGCTAAGCATCTGACGCGCTTCTCCCGAACTTTGTTAATGAAACATCATTTAGCTCTGCTGGTAGCTAAGCGTGTATTGTTGTGATTGGTCGTGGCGTTATTCAATTGCGTGCAGTTAGAGTTTCAAATGCATGCTTGGTGCCGCCCCTCGAGTTAGGCAGTTTTCATTGCTCGATCCCAGACCCTTAATCTTAATAGATTAGGGTCTGGATTTTTCCAGGCTAATATTTGAGGGTATAGGGGACGATTTCAGATACAGCCCCTATAGGCATCCAGCTATGGCTGAAATGCAGAAAGAAATGTGGTAGGGGAGCTCCATTGATCGGATCACTAACGTCCGATAATCACTTTGGGGGTATTTGAGTGGCGGTCTCTAAAAAGGTCTCATAAACCGATCTAAAGCTGATGAAGTGCCTGCCATGAGAGGCTTGGCTCGACATGCAGCAGCACTGTCTCAGTCTCTGTCCAGCGCGAGGTGAACAATTATAATGCTGAAGGTGAGGTACAATTCTTATTTCTTAGTTAAATAACTTATAAAGTAATTTGAAAACCTTATGTTAGACATAATTTTACAAACGCTCTCTCTCTCTCTTTTTCAAAGTGCACAAGTGACTTCCAATCACCACATAGTGTCTGACTACATGTGGCTGCACGGTGCACAGTTGACACAGGAATTGTTACTTGCACAATAGAGGCAGTGTTGCATCATCGCTAAAGTTTATAAATTTCATTTCTTTTTTAATTACTACCAATGTTTAGCCATTCAGGGCTTGCGCATGCTTTCTAGTAGACTAGGCGCTAGGGATGTTAACCGATGACCGTTTGACCGGTGGTTGACCGTATCAACGTTAACCGGTCAAAGTTGTCGGTAGTCGGTTAAAAAAAAAAAGTGCCGGTGCGTCTTTTACGCATTCTGAAGGTGCCTGTTTTATCCATTGGTTTTATCATGTTGCAGTCTATTAGGCAACATTCCGCATAAGATGGGCTTAGATTTGGAAATACATTACATCTACATTTCAGTGGTAACCGATAATGTGATGATGATCATCATCTTTCTTTAATATGGTTAGCACTACCTCAACTAAAGCGGCGTCTCTTCGGAGCTGTCATTTTCTTAAATGAGCCGTGGCAATGTTTCAAATGAGCTTCTAACCTAGACAAACGCCTTTATTTTCAAAGCGATCACTTTGTACCCAAACCATTTGAAACTAAGGAGCCATTTGTCCTACGATTACATACAACAAGCTCTTCGGCGCCGCGTTTGCGGGACTCATGTTTCGCGCTGTAGGGGATTTTAAACAAGTGACGTGAGTGGCAGTGTGTGTGTGTGTGTGTGTGTGTGTGTGTGTGTGTGTGTGCGGGAGGCAGAGCGGCAGAGAGAGGCCGCGATCACACCGAACGCGTTTTTGCAGATGGAGGCGCCTCTTTTGAATGGTTTTCTGTTGGCAGTGAGCGTTCTACACGCTGCTTATGCGTCCCAGGCGCCTCGCGTTTTCACCGCCTGCTGCGCCTCGCGTTTTTGCAGGAGGGCTCTGAGCGCGTGAAGTTGAAAAAAAAATCAACTCTGAGCGGAAAAACGCCCAACGTCATTCGCGTTCTTTTCCATTGTCCAATCGAATGAATGGAGAGGCGGGCCTTCTGTTGTGGTGACGGAATTTTACGGTTGCTTAAAAAGTCCGGAGACTGCAAGAAATAGAGGAGAAACCTTTTGTGTCTATTGTGGGTAACCCGGAGCTGTATTATTTAGGGTTTCTGCTAATATGACAGTTTACTTAACAGCATAAAACTAAGATTTTAGAGCGCTCGCGCTATAATCCTTTGATTTGACTGACAGGACAGCTGTTTTGGTCGTTGCTTAGCAACATAAAAAAAAACGCAGCACGCTCTTTTATTAAAAGTCACCAAAAAAAGGCAGTGCTGTGCGCCTCGCGTTTTTAGAACTAAAAGACGCGTTCGGTGTGATCGCGGCCAGATGCGACAGAGTTGTGAAATTGCAGGCGCGGCTGGAAATGGCTGTTATTTCAAATAGCGTACCATATTTTAAACTAATCGGTTAACCGGTTTCAACCGGCTAATGAGGCTCGGTGGTCGGTCAAGAAATTTTTTAGTTTTCGCCATCCCTACTAGGCGCTCATGCACACTCAAGGAGCACACACATAACGCCAGCTTCACATAAGTCTGTTTTCAGTTTGTATTTTTTTCGCGCTCATTTTAATGGATTAAAGCATTCAAGCTGCGCATGGTTGTGATCTGGCAATGTCTGACAAAGTCTTTTATAAGCAACAGGATGTCTTGTAATAAAGAATTAATTGCAAAAGAAAAGGTAGCAGAACTGACTGTTTCTGTCAACAGTAATTTTTAATGTAGAAGGTTTGTGATAACAGAAGCAGTTTAAATGTTTTGCTACTAGCTTGAGCAACTTTATTTATAAATATATAAGGAAATGCAAAAGTAAAAAGCATTGAATAATTTGTTGCTGATATTTATTGTTTAAATGAAAGATTACTGTACTGTCTTACTGCACTGTGTAAAACATGAATCTCAGTGCTAAAAAAGCATTTTCAATAACAATGTTTGGATTTGAAATCAATTTAATCAAACTATGGATACATGTGTTTGTGGAAATCAGGCTTGTGCTGTGTGTAATTTATTGTGCAATAATTCCAAAAAAAAAAATAGGTGAGATAAATATATATTCTTAAAAAAAGAAGGCTTTAAAAAGACTTTATGATCGGATCAGCAGATACTGCTTCTTGTGATCTGCAATTGGTGATTGGCCTTAAAAAATCTTGATTGGAGCACCCCTAAAAACCAGTCATAAGGGTCCATTTTTTAATTGGGATTTATACATCACCTGAAAACTGAATAAATAAGATTTTCATTGATGTATGGATGGTTAGTTAGTCGAGATACAGCTATTTGAAAATCTGGAATCTGAGTGTGTAAAAAAAAAAAAAAAAAAATCACCTTTAAAGTTGTCCAAATGAAGTTTTTAGCAATGCATATTACTAATCAAAAATTACTTACATCCTAATGATTTGACTTACAAAATGTATACTTACGACTGGTTTTGTGTTGCAGGGTCAGAAATGGTTTATCTGACTTTGAAAAGCAGTGTTTACTGTACATTCAAAGGTGCTTCACAAAATAATTTCAGACAGACTTCTGAGGCAGCATAATGGTTTAATGATCTACAACAAAATGTATTGAGAGCTTTGGTCAACACAAAGTGAATATTTAAGTACTATAATACAAACAAAGGAAAAACAATAATGATAAAAACGTACGATTACACTTTAAACATCATTTTTTTAGCACAACTTTCAGGATAGTGGGATATTTTATAGACCTATGCTGCATTTTTCAGCTTTTGAACACAGCCAAAGGGTGAGGGTTTGGTTGCGTCCACTTTGCTTCTGTTGGCCAGTGGTGTAACTATACCATTGTGCTGCCAAAACAGCATTTCCTCACTGACAGCTGTTCAAAAGGGACTGTGTTTTGACAGAACATGTTCTAGCATCTTGACCTTTAATACCAGAGGTGGGTAGAGTACCCAAAATCTGTACTCAAGTAAAAGTACAAGTACTTATGGAAATATTTACTCAAGTATGAGTAAAACTAACAATCTAAATAGTTACTTGAGTAAGAGTAAAAAAGTATCCAATGGAAAAAGTACTCAAGTAGCTAGTTACTAGTTACTTCTGATCTGATTGATATGAGGTGAAAGCCCTGAATTTCAAACTGTTTGGAAAGCTTCCACACACCTCTCCTTGGCAGGTACTCTTCAGATTTTGGTAGCCCGAAAATTAATTTAACTAGCCCAAATAAAAAAAAGACCTTTTTTTTAAATATAGAAAAGCAGATAGGAGTCTAATCAAAAATGTTTTTAATACACAAATATAAACAAATATCAAGGAAGTAATTTTATTTCATTATATTTATTTCATTTTGTGTATCTACAGAATTTTTAAATATTAATTTAAAGCAATTCATAACCATTTTTAAGTAAAATCTGCAAAAGTAAAATAAACAGTAATGGGATTGGACAATGCAAAGTAGAATATTAAGCATAAAATGGCATGATTTAAAATTCAGATACAGTTGCACACAAAAACAAAATATGTTACACTATGGCATTTCATCCTTTATAACATTAAAAGGGATACATTGAGTATATAATTTATTATATTTATTTAAAACATAAATATTACTGTGCTTGTTTAGATTTTTAGAAGGCACCTTAACTTTTTACATTTTCAACTCTGTGTTTGCTGCGTAAAAACATGGGTCGATAATTGCAATCATTTGATCATAAACAGCTGAAAAAAATGTATTGGAAATGAAAAATTAATTCTCTGTCACGAAATATTACGGTTTCCATAGTAACAGCTGTATACAAAGCAGCATTAACGCAGTTTTATCAGACATCAAATGAAAATTCCAACTACACGTTTCTGAGGACAGTAACGGAGGAACGCCATCAAATGTAGCGAAGTAAAAGTAATTTTTTTCACTATAAATGTACTTGAGTAAGAGTAAAAGTACCTATCTTTAAATATACTCTAAAAGTACTAGTTACCCCAAAAATTTACTCTAACCACCTCTGTTTAAAACCCATAACTTTGAGCCTACTTTGTAAGTTTGCATTGCTTTAACTTGATTCTTTTGGCTGAACGTTTCAAATATTTTTGACTGATTTTGAACTAAATTCTCTCGTGTGCTTTGGCAAACAGTTTTTCTGCATTTCCACAGAAGCCTTATGTGGAATCAGAACATACAGTACTACTTGTGTTATTAATGAGAGTGCATTGAGACTAATGCAGTCTGACTTTATCTGTACGCATCTGTCATAATGTATGTAATTTTAATAAAAGCTGACCCATATTCTCATAGATGATATTTCAGAGTTGCATTCAAATGGCAGCGAAGTCAATTGAGCATGTTATCAAACGTGTATGATGTGCTCTTTTTTTGTCTAGTGATAACAGAAAAAGATTAATCTTATCTTATGTATGATTAAGTATATTATCATCTTTACGCTTGGTTTGCGTCATTTCATTTTCTTTCCAAGTGACATTATATTTATTTACATGCAATATATCAATTATGGGCTCTGTAGCAGTAACTGAGGATCTCATTGGGAGACACTGATGGCCTTGTGTGGTAAAGCATTACAGTGCCACCTAATGGCTTGACAAGCAAATCACAAGCACACTTCGTGGTCAAATGTTAGTTTAACATGTTCATAGTTAATGTGATTCTCTACAGCTGTGGTAGCTCTGATAGAACACCTGTGTGACTGACTTCATACACTAAAAATGACCAAAACACCAGCTGGTTGTCAGTTCTGAGAAAAGCTTTGTATTCTGGGTAGCTTTTGGGCCATTGACAGCTTTGGTAATTTTACAGCTTACATGACGGACCTTGATCTTCTTTAATAATGCTAATATAATCCCAGTAACAATTTGTTTTTCATAGGAGGGGAGGAAGAAATTCGACAAGGAGGCAGAGAAGTACTATTCCTCACTGGAAAAACATCTCAACCTGTCTACCAGAAAAAAAGAATCGGCTCTCCAAGAGGTGAATCATTCCACATATAAGGCTAGATTCACATTTTCCAAAGGAATATGCTTACAGTGCTTGCAGAGAATAAAAAGAATAATAGTAAGCTCAGGTTTAGGTTTTTATCCTAGTTCTAGGGTGTTGCTGCATTAGAAGACACTTTTATTCAAGTGTGCTATTAGTATACTTCTTTCAAACTAAAAAATAGGAAAGTATACTTTCAGTCTACTTTGTATGTACTTCTCAGAAATGTGCTTTATATACTTCTTAGAAATATACTCAAAATGCCATTTAAGTATACTTGACTTATACTTAATAAAAGTCTGAATATATTTGAGCTACTTGTGCTCTGAGAATCTGTGTTTTCATTGTTATACGCTAGGGATGATATTGCACATCTTCTGTACAGAATTTCCAAAACACAAGTGAAGAAGAAACCGAAACAACAGATGCTTCCACATATAATCTAACAAAATTGTCAGAAATAAAACGGCATCGAAACCATAGATTTGTAAATTCTGTTTACATTTTGATTAACATGATTTGTCTTTTTTCTGCTTTTTGTGCAAAATGTTGTTTTTTGTTTGTGAAACTTTCAAGTGTTAAAAAACATGCATGAAGCTAGAATCAAATGTTTTAGCAGATGCCCTGTTCTTTCTTTTGATGTTTTGTATGTTCAGATATTCATATAACAAAATATATACAAATTAATACCTAAATAGGGGCATAGTAGTATACTTAAAATATGATGTAAAGTTCACCTAAAGAAAACGACTATACTTGCAGTATAAAACTACTAAACTAGTAGTTTACTGAGACTATACTTCAAAGTGTGCTAAAAATGCATAAAAAAGTATTTAATTAGTAAACGTTCACTTTTAGTATACTTGCAGTACAAACTAAAAACAGAGATCCAAACTAGTTAAAGTTTACTACTGTTATACTTAAAAGTATACTTTTATATAATAGAAAGTGGGCCAATTTAGTCCCAAGGAGTACACTTAAACATATAGCACACTGATATTTGTATACTTACTACATAAAGTATATGTAAAAATATACTTGAACTTTACTTAAGTATACTTAATAAATAAACTTGAAGTATGCTTCTTTTTGGTAAGGGTTTCCATCTTCCTTTCTTTCTGTGCACTAGACTCACAGAGAATTAACAAATAACTACAGTGTAATAGCGAGTATAAATGGTAAAATATTTGTGAGGAAGACAAAAAGACTAATCAAAATTCAGTATGCAACTCAATCCAAGAAAGACAGCAGCCAATCACAATTCTGTTTAATTTTCTTAAAAACAGAAACAACTGGCACATGTAACACTGAATGTGTTATTCTATACATATCGTGTAATCATATTGTTTTTGGGTTTTTTTAGATTTAGTTATTTAAAGGGATTGTTTACTTAAATTGAAATTCTTTCAACCTCATGCGATTCCAAACTTGTATGACTTGTTTTCTTCTGTGAAACATAAAAGGAAGATTTGAATAATGTGCTCTTTCCATGCAATTATAATGACTGGGAACCAAATAATAACAACACACAAGTCATATGAACTACTTTATGGTCCTTTGATTTTTTTTTTCTTTTGTGTTTCACAGAAGAAAGAAAGTCATATGAGTTTGCCACAACATGGGGATGAGTAAATAAGATAAAAATGTCATTTTTGGATGACTAATCCTTTTCAAAACAGCAGCATTTAAAAGCTTTAGTTGCTGTTTTGTCTTTCATGCTGTTCGGAGATGTTCCTCTGCTTGATGTTACAAAGCTGAGCCAGAAATTCTCACATGTAACCATTAACCAAAGCCCAAACACGTCCAAATGAGTGTACGAGCCTGGCAGCCATCGCTTTCTGTCAGTCTCTAAGGTAACAGCGCTCTTTGTTCATTTTCAGGCTGATGCTCATATTGATAAGGAAAGGCAACTCTTTTATGACGCCTCTCTAGAATACGTCTTCAAAATCCAGGAGGTTCAAGAGAAGAAGAAATTTGAATTTGTCGAGCCGGTAAGATCTTTGTGAGGCATAAAATTACCTCTTATATTTAGACTTGAAGTTCACAAATACACACAAAGCCACTCATATGCACATAACCAGGGGTGCATAAAAGTTTTTCGGGCTGGTTCTCAGGAGAGCACTTGGAGATGGGGTTTGGTGCTCACACTGCACAGTGTGACCCATTATCTATAACTATAAAAAATTATTAATAAGAAGAATAGTAGGGTACAACGGGACTAAAGGCAAAAAAATCAGCTTTTCACTGCACTCAAAGTGTATGATTGGTGAAAAATCATTAAAAAAGTTATTTATTCTGTTTAAAAATCTCATAAATGTATGAGGTGGCAAGGGGTAAAAGGCACACAGTATTGATACATGTACTTTAGCTAAAATAATTTTGTTTTTGTTCACTCAAAACAATCACTTTAGCAAAATTTGTACTATTTTCTGCTTATTTTGATAAATAAAATAATGCATTTTTGTTCAATAAATATACAGTCATTAAAATATGCTAAAATAAAACAGATATTTTAAAATACAGAAACAAAATCATTTTAAAATGTAAAGATTCTGAAAGCATTGAAGAAGATCAATGCTTTGATCCCATTGTAATATAGATTTAAATTATATTTTAGTATATATATATGTGACCCTGGAGCACAAAAGCAGTCTTAAGTCGCTGGGGTATATTTGTAGCAATAGCCAAAAATACATTGAATGGGTCAAAATTATTGATTTTTCTTTTATGCCAAAAATAATTAGGAAATTAAGTAAAGATTATGTTCCATGAAGATTTTTTGTAAAATTCCTACTGTAAACATATCAAAATGTAATTTTTGATTAGTTATATGCATTGTTAAGAACTTAATTTGGACAACTTTAAAGGTGATTTTCTCAGCATTTTGATTTTTTTGCACCCTCAGATTTTCAAATAGATGTATCTCGGCCAAATATTGTCCTATCCTAACAA
This sequence comes from Garra rufa, assembly GCF_049309525.1. Taxonomy (NCBI): domain Eukaryota; kingdom Metazoa; phylum Chordata; class Actinopteri; order Cypriniformes; family Cyprinidae; genus Garra; species Garra rufa. The sequence goes on along the minus strand of NC_133371.1, from coordinate 2,424,021 downwards.
ACCATATATCAATAGAACACTTATTTGTTGAGCTTTCATATGATGTATACATCTCAGTTTTGTAAAATTTAACCTTATTACTGGTTTTGTGGTCCAGGGTCACATATGATTAATAGCATGTTTTTAAATATGATGTTTTTTTTCTAAACATGGTGATTATCTCTAAGATGGACACCCAATATAATATATAATATATGATATTTACCATCTGAATATTAATTATCAGGTAAATTATTGTGCCTTTTAGTCCCAACAGCAGGGGTGCTTTTTACCCCAAATACCATACTTGTACATATTCTTTCATTATTTAAAAACTGATAATCATTAAGAAGACCTTTGTCTTAAGATATATTCAAGAATTTTAGCAATTCTAATTTGCCACCAAAATCTACAACATTTTTAAAAACATAAAATTTTAGATCAAGTAAGCACAGAATCGGCTTTGCGCATCAAGCATCAGCCAAATTTGCACATGTATCTTGCAAAGCAAATGCTTTGGAAAGTGCTACGCCACGTTTATCTGCCATCTAGTGGTTTAGAAGAAAATAATATCAAAGGTGCCTTTATTTTATTTAGGGTTTTTTAATTAAATAAACTAAATAATAGTGTGATAATACTATACAAAGTGAGTATTAAGAATACTCACATAAATACCATAGAAGAACCATTTTTGGTTCCCCAAACCTTTCAGTGAACAGTTCTTAAAAGAACCATTTTGAAGAATATTTTAAAAACCTTTTTCATCTATAAATAACGGCATTTTAAAGTATAAATATGCGATAAAGGTTCCATGGAAGTTCAAAGTTCTTCATGGAACCATCAATGCCAGTAAAGAACCTTCAAGAGTGTACACTTAAAACATGCAATGCTAACATTTACATTATCAGTTTTCCCCCTTTTTTTTTTGACGGGTTGTTGGCAAGTAAGTATATTTGTTGTCAGTTTTAGCACCAATAAGAGAAATGCACAAGTGAATGAAATGTCACAGTTTTGCATTTTGCTCTGAAAGCAGTACACTCTTAAAAATAAAGGTGCTTGAAAAGGTTCTTCAAGTGATGCCATAGAAGAACAATTTTTGGTTCCACAAAGAACCATTCAGTCAAAGGTTCTTTAAAGCACCATTTCTTACTTTCCCTTTAATAATCTGAATTACCTTATTTGCCACAAAGAACCTTTTGTGAACCAAAAAGGTTCTTCAGATGTTAAAGGTTCTTTATGGAACCATTTAGACAAAAACATTCTTCTATAATATCGTGAAGCAGCTTTATTTTTAACAGTTTTTCACCAGTTCACCTTAATTTTAAGTGTACACTGCGAAAAAGGATTTTCTTACTTTTGTTTTCAGCCAAACCATCTAAAAATTCTTAAATCAAGAAGGATTTTCTAGACCAGTGAAAATTATTTTCTTGTTATGAGAAAAAACAAGTCCAATTTAAGTGAGTTTTTGCTTAGAACAAGCAAAATATTCTGCCAAGGGGGTAAGAAAAAAAAAATCTTATTTCAAACAGAAAGCAAGATTATTTTTCCTACCCCTGAGAGATTATTTTGCTTGTTTCAAGCAAAAAGCACTTATTTTGACTAGGTTTTTTTTCTGAAAACAAGACAATAATTTTTACTTGTCTAGAAAATCCTTCTTGATTTAAGAATTTTTCGATATTTTGGCTGGAAACAAGACAAAAAATCAAAGTAAGAAAAGCATTTTTGCAGTGTAGCGCATATTCTAGATTTATGCTTTCAGTTTGAATTGAAATCTTATACAGTATTACAGTTAGTCAATCTAAAACTGTCTTTATACATTAACAGCTGTAAACCATGTCGCTACGCACTTATTTACACAGCGCTTTTTTTTTTTTTTTTTTTCACACCTGTGCACCACTTTTGTGCATCCCTGCACATAACCACAAAAACATATGGACAAATGTGTCTCCTAAAAAAGTAGATGCCTATCATGCAGTGTAATGTAATGAGAATCAAGCCATCTGGTCAGTAATAGTTTCGTAGCCAATAGGACAGTTTGTGACCACTGAAGTCATCATCTCACTGTCTTAACATGCCAACTTACAAACCTGTTATTTCATGTCTCACAATCACCCCAGAACTATTAAAGATACAGTTCACCCAAACATTCACTGTCATGTTGTACCAAACCTGTATGACTTTCTTCATCTGTGGAATACAAGATCATTTGAAGAATGTCGGTAACCATTGACTTCCTTTGTATGAACAAAAATACACTTAGGCATTTCTTAAAATATCTTCTTTTATGTTCCACAAAAGAAGTTTGAAATAACATGAGGACAAAATCATGACTTTCCATTTTTGGGTAAACTTTGAAATTAAAAATCAATTTTTGATGAAACCCTTCAGCTTCATAGATGTTTCTCTTCAAAAGATCTGATAAATCTCTTTTGGAAATTCAGAAGAGTCTCTAACTGTGCTCATATCTGACGAGATGCTGTAACTGCAAGCAAACAGCTGATCTTAAACATGTCTCACCAGATTCATCCAATAACAAATTATCCGAACAGCTATCCATATTTATACTGCCCTCCAAAGGCAAAGTGCAGTAACTACGCGAACACTGAAACTGAGAAAAATGCCTTTAAAGTTTCACACTCTCGTTCCTCTGAATGTTTCTCTGAAACGGGACAAAATTAAACCAGGAGACTTTGCCACAAAACAAAACAGTTGTCACAAAGTCCATTTTAAGCCTTAACTCAATTTTGACCAAATGTGTAGTTACTGCGCTTTGCCTTTGGAGGGCAGTATATACTGGATGCTTTTCTAATGAATCTTTGGAAGGAACATCTGAGGCGAGCTTCATCCTTACTCTTAATGTGAAACACTACCTGAAAGTTTTTTAAACGCTTTAAGTATGTTCTTTTTTTTTTTTTTTCAGCCGTTTTTATGTTTAGCATTTAAATCTTCACTCAGCAGACAGGTCGTGTGAAATACACAACAGCTGGACCTTGCATATTACAACAGTGGACAGAATTTGCATGACTCATTTCTGCATTAAGCATATTTATATGCATAAGTGTGAGCTGTAAAGTGAGCCAGAGAATGTGCTGAATAGATTTAGGGGGGCATCCAGTGTTTATCACCTGGGATGAGAGAAACGACGCTGTTAATCTCACAGAAGCACCGCAGTCTGGTCTGCTCTTGAGTTTCAGAGTGTGACATCAGCATCTTTGAAGTCTTCTGGTAAAGTCACTATCAGAAAGTCAAATTTTTGCACAGGCTTTAAGAATGAGAGAGCCGGGATAACTGTAATGATTAATAGATGAAACATTAGTCATAACTTTATGCACTCTCCATATACTGAAAAAAAGGCTTTGAAACAATTTTCACTCTGAAATTGCTATTAAATGTCACAAATAATTGCAAAAAAGGTCAAGTGACATTGATTTAAGTGTAGAATTTTGAAATAGGACTGCGCTGCAAAAAAAAAAAAAAATGCTTTTCTTATTTAGATTTTTTGTCTTGTTTCCAGACAGAATATCTAAAAATTCTTAAATCAAGAAGGACAAGTAGAAATTAAATAACAAATTTTTTTTTTTTTTTTTTTTTTCAGAAAAACAAGTCAAAATTGTATTAAATATTATATAAAACAAGATTTTTTTTTTTACCCCATTGGCAGATTATTTTGTTTGTATTATGTTTCAAGCACTTAATTTTGACTTGTTTTTTTTTTCTGAAAATAAATTTTACTCATTTAGAAAATCATTTTTGATTTAAGAATTTTTATATATATTGTCTGGAAACGAGACAAAAAATCTAAGTAAAAAAAAAAATAAAAAATAAATTTGATTTACAAAATGACTTTTTTGTCATTTTAATAAGGAAACCTGCTTCTCTTTTAACACATTGTTTTGTGTAGCATAGCAGTTGTTAGAGATTTTTTTGTGTGTGCAAGTCTTTTGTTTGAGCAGTTATGTGAAAACAAACTGACGCAAAACATTGTGAAATCCCATTTTTGCACAGAGAAAGAGGATGAAATCACTCAAAAAAATACTCTTTTTAGATTTTTCTTGTTTACAGCCAAAATATCTAAAAAATTCTTAAATCAAGAATGATTTTCTAGACGTGAAATTTATTGTCTTGTTTTTACAAAAAACAAGTCAAAATTAAGTGACTTTTTGCTTAAAACAAGCAAAATAATCTGCCAATGGGGTAAGCCAGATAATCAAATTTTCTGGTTGAAATAAGATTTTTTTTCTTACCCCACTGTCTACCCCACTATTTTTCTTGTTCTAAGCAAAAAACGTACTTAATTTTGACTTGTTTTTTCTGAAAACACGAAATTAATTTTTACTCGTCTACAAAATCCTTCTTGATTTAAGAATTTTTAGATACTTTGGCTGGAAACGACAAAAAAATCTAAGAAAAGCATTTTTTGCAGTGTATTTGCATAACTTTATTTGGCTAAAAACATTTTAATGAGCAAATATGCTCTTCTTTTAACACATTGTCTTGTTGTTAGAGAGCTTTTTGTGTGTGCAAGTGTGAAGAAATGGATATGCTGTGTCTGTTGATGGAAACTTGTTATTTACATCTTGTTGTATTTATATCTTGTTCGGATTGCAGCTCTTGGCTTTCCTACAGGGTCTGTTCACATTCTATCACGAGGGTTACGAGCTGGCCCACGAATTCGAGCCCTACAAACAACAGCTACAGTTTAACCTGCAGAATGTAAGTACATCTCTTGTTAGTCATCCAGCTTCTCTTTCGCTTTTTCACTTACTGTAACCTCCTTTTGACCAAAAATGTGTTTTTACTTTTGAATAGATTCGTATAGCCACATGGCGTTTGGCCATATAAAAAGGTTTTGCGTCCATTTTGCCCTTTGTCTTTCATGCTGTAACCTGCTCTGTGTGTCTTTGATCAATATTGGCCTTTAATAAACCACTTCCTGCTGCTCGTCAGCATCTCTGTGGCTGGGTTCTGTGACCTGTGACCCTTTCATTGCATCACTGTCACTGTAAGCTCAAAGCTGATGTGGTGTCACAGAATTTCAGCTTGTTCTAAAGCACAAAAGACCTGTGCTGCAGTACTATGCAGCACTGCGGCATATACACATTAACGGTTTTTCACCACCGCAGGACAAGCACCTTTTAAAATCGTTGGTTGATAATTCACAGTAATGTATTTGGCTGTGATGTCAGTATTCTAGAATACAAAAGAAGGATATTTCTTTTGATTTCTTTCCAGCAAACTGTGAAACACAATTGGAATGCATGTAGTGTGTGCATGAATTAATGAATGAATATAGGATCATTCATGACTCGGTGTGTGCATTAAGTCAGGGATAAAGCATATCCAGCTGGTTGTTATTAAAAAATATACACGGATGGGGTGATCAGGACATGTCGTTTATTGCCTGAAGGGGTTTATTTTGCAGTAACAACCAGCTGGATGTACATTATCCAGCTTATTATGCAGCTGCTTGCCACATAAGTAAATAATTGGACAAGAAATATTGATTTGGGTTGAAATATTTCATTAGCTCATTTGTAAAGCTTCTGCAAAGTAAACAGTCCCTTTCAGCCAAAACGAACCACTTGACTTCTCATCAAATAAAATAATTAGTTTGACATGAAATATTGATTTTGAGTTCAAAATGTTTTAAAATCCATTGCAGTGAACAGAATCATTCTGGCAACTAGGAGAGCACTACAACAGTGCAATCTTCTGATTTCATTTTCAAAACAAGTATCTCATGACACAGTTGAATTTGAATGAAACGAGATTTAAAAAAAAAAAAAGTGCCAGCTTCAGATACCAGAGTGAGCTGTCTGTTATACAGCACTGGTATTGATGACAGTCATTATCAGGAAACATTAGACCTTCCCTTACGAAAAATAAATGTATTCAAGTGTGCTATTAGTATACTTCTTTCAAACTTTCAGTCTTTTTATGTACTTCTCAGAAATGTGCTTTATATACTTCTCAGAAATATATTTAAAATGGCATTTAAGTATACTTCACTTATACTTAGGAAAAAGTCTAAATATATTTGAGCTATACTTGTGCTCTGAGAATCTGTGTTTTCATTGTTAGACGCTAGGGCCGCTATTGCACATCTTCTCTACAGAATTTCCAAAAACACAAGGGAAGAAGAAACCGAAACAACGGATGCTTCCAAATGTAATCTAACACGGTCATCAGACATAAAACAGCATCAAAACCATAGATATGGAAAACTGTGAAACATTATGGAATAAGTTTTTGACCCATGAAGAAGTAATAATGACTGTCAAGCTTTGAGGTGTTGCTATTTACATTTTGATTAAAATAATTTGACTTTTTTTTTTTTCCCGCTTTTTGTTCAAAATGTTTTATTATAATTTTTTTTATGGAACTTACCCACATTCAAGTGTTTTAAAAAAAGAATGCATGAAACTAGAATCAAATATTTTTTTTTTTACAAGCAGATACCCCGTTTTGTATGTTCAGTTATTCATCTAAAAAATATATACAAATTAATACCTACGTAGGAACATACTTAAAGTATAATGTAAAGTTTACTTAAAGAAAACTTACAAGTATACTTGCAGTATACAACTATTAAACTAGTAGTTTACTGAAGTGTACTAAAAATGCATAAGAAAGTATTTAATTAGTACACTATCAGTATAGCTATAAGTTTAATATTAGAATACTTAAAGTACAAACTTAAAACGCTTAAAAGTATACTATTAGTACACATATATTGGTATACTTAAGTATACTTAATAAAATAAACTTAAAGTATACTTCTTTTTGGTAAGGGTTGTAATTGCGGAGAGTCATTTAATAAACACCTAGCTGTGGATTATCCCTCTTATACCATGTTACTTGCCAGCATGGAAAGCTGCATTGATGTTTGCAGTGCGAAATTTGAAACATGAACATTGTGACCTTGTTACTGAGAAATAAAATGTAGCTTTCCATTAGCAAAGCTGTTTTGTGTAAGAAAGTCAGAGGGTAGCTTCTGAATGTCTGATTGTGATTCGTCTCTTTGTTTAATTTTAAATTTAAAAAAAGTTGATTCACCTCATAGCTGTTTGGTTTTGGGCTATAACTTCTTAATGACGTCTTTTTGTTTGAAGAGAAATCACTTTTAGACCAACACAAGCTATAGCCATCTGTTTGAGGGAAATGCGTTCAGTCCCTAAAAGCATTGTCCTCTGTTAGATGGCAGCTGCATTACTCAAATATGATTTCAGGTCATTCTCGGGAAGAGGTATAATAAATGGCAAATGAAAAAGGTGATTTATTTTCTCTTAACTACCTAAAACCGCTGAATAGCAATGAGCTTTTGTTTTGAGGAGTATGCTAGAAGTTTTACAGAGTTACAGAGATGCCGTTCATTTGAAGACAATAACAAAAAAGTAGCCTACTAAAAATGATTGTGCTCTTACCATGGTTTTAGTAGTACTGTGGAATTCTGTAAACTATATTTGCCTAGGACTGTCAAAATGGCTCAAAAACTAAATTATCATTATATTAGAATTTAAAATGCATAAGCCAATTTCTTTCATTTAAAAACATGAGATGCAGTGGGATTGGAAAAAACACATTTTTCAACACAAATTTTGAGATAAGTTCAGCTTGCATTTATTTTTACATGGCTTTCTAGCTAAGCGTTTTTCATGTGCCAGACGCAAGTGCAACGGAGGTGGATGTCCCTCTTGAAAATTCACAAAATAATGCGTTCTGTGCAAGCGGCATCCTCCCGTACTCTCTATTGAAACAAACAAGGACTTAAACTGCAATTTATCGACTGGCCGCTAGAGAGTGGCTGCAAAAGGGAGTCAGTCCCACAGGCTCCTCATGTTAAAATGCCTGACTTTACAGCAGAAAAAAAAATGTTTACAGGCTGGTACAAAAAGTGGTTTTGGTCTGTATAGCTAATTTTGCTGTTATATTAAGCCTTAAAGTTCTTAAGCTATGTGGGCGTGGCTTCAGCAACCAGCTCCACCCACGTCCCGCCTCTTCAGCTTTGACATTAACAAGATGTTCTCCTTTCCGCCATATTTTTAATGAGCAACACTGCAGCACCACATCCAGCTTCAAATGGCTAATAAAAACATTATAATGCAACAACAATTACATCATCATCGCATCTGAGAAGGATGCCTCCCGAAAGCACACCTAGAATTTTTTATGTGGGCTTTTATTTTAAATTTGACAAACATTCAAAAAAATTATTTTTTTTCCCCCATTTCTCCATAATGATTAAAAAAATCTTCAGTGAAGAGTTAAATGGACCACTCACCCAAAAATAAAAATAGAAATCTGTCAAGTTGTTCCACACTGCAAAAAATGTTTGTCTTGTTTCCCGACAAAATTTTCTAGATGAGTAAAATTAAGTGCATTTTGGCTTGAAAGCAAAATAATCTGCCAATGGGGTAAAATAAATCTTGTTTTCTGTTTGAAATGAGATTTGTTTGCTTACCCCATTGGCGGATTTCTTTTTTTTTTTTTTTTGTTCTAAGCAACAACTGACTTTTTTCTGAAGACAAGAAAATATTTTTCACTCGTCTAGAAAATCCTTCTTGGTTTAAGAATTTTTAGATAATTTGGCTGGAAACAAGACAAAAAATCTAAGGAAAGCATTTTTGGAAGTGTGTATACTTTAGATGTCTATTACTATATACTTCTACTGTCTCATGTCTGGTTTTATGATATGATTCTAATGATCTCTGTATACATGTGTTTTATTTGTTGGATGAAGACAAGAAACAACTTTCTGAGCACCAAGCAGGAAGTAGAAAAGCTGATGAACAGAGTTCGTTCTGCAGATCAAGACCAGAAGCCCCCGGGCCACTGGACAATGGAGGGCTACCTCTTTGTCCAAGAGAAACGTGAGTGTTATACGGACAGGCTACAATCTTTCAGACACTAAGAATAAGCAAACAGAAGGACAGACCGTCTGTGGCCTTTCATACCAGACACATTATAAAAGTATGATGATAAGACGTCTTCATTTTTATCTTCCCTAAGCGACCTGACTCTGGTCTTATCCTCATTCTTTACCGTTCCTTCATACTGCAGAGGAAATGCCAAAATAAAATTGCTGTCCACTTTAGATTACATTCGATTAACATGATGTAAACAGACCTGGTCTAGGAAAGAATAACATTGCCCTCTGGTGGCTGGATATATAATACACATTTGATACAAAAATAAGAGCAATAGGTTTTAAAATCAAAACATATTAAATGAATTCAAATAAAAAAGTACTGTGTTGCAGGGCCTTTGGGATGCACCTGGACACGCCATTATTGTACATATGAAAAAGATGGCAAGATCTTTAGCATGTGCAACACAGAGGTGAAACCCACAGCTAAACAGGTACAAAAAATGCTCATGTTTTAGTGATCTGTAGAAACAGAGGTGCTGTTTGTATCAGGTCCTCACTGTCTGTCTGTCTGTCTGTCTCTCTCTCTCACTGTTCACAGAACAGTGTCATGTCAAATCCCTCAGAGAAGTTCAGACTAAAGTCCTGCATCAGGAGGAAGACTGACTCCATTGATAAGCGCTTCTGTTTTGATATAGAGGTGGTTGAAAGGTGGGTGTCTGCACTGACAACACAGCATAGGTGTTTTAAATCTTTAACACTTCCTGAGAAATATTTCACCCAAAAGTGGACATTTTGTCATCATTTATTCAGATGGCAAATGTTTTGGGTGAATTCGTTTCTCTCTTTAACATGTGCTATAGCTTCTGTTTCTCAAATATGAATTTGTCCTTCTTGTTTTAAGAGCCTGCATTTCTGTCTTCTGCATGCTTCTTTTATTTCACACTATATGTTCATCTTAACTGTATAATCTTCTTCCTTTACTTACATCAGCCTTCATGGCGCAGTCTTACGATATTAGGTGGCAAATATGTATGTAAGCATTTGTGCACACGTATTAGAATGTGCACGTTCTACTAACACTCTGTCAATCAGATCTGTGTGCAGCAAAGTAGCAAATGTAACTTCCTTTGTGTTCGTGTACTTTGCCGCCTAGCGTAAGGTTGCACTGTTGTTTTTTCTGACAGTTTACCTTGTACTGTATGTGCCCATTCCCCCTGTCCCTTCTCTGTGTTTATTTCAATCTAGAAATACCATCTATCGTGGATCTCTTTTCAGACCACTGCAATTTTTCTGTAAAGCCCGGTATGTGACCAGCCCAGAAGCATGTTGAAGCGCATGTGTGCTGCTTGTGATCTCATGCATTCGAAATCCCACGCTGATCAAAAGCTCATTTCTCACTCCGATGGTTTTAACGGATTGCATGTTGAAAATCCAACACATTCCCTCCACCTGTAATTGGTGGGCTAACAGTATGAATTGATTTAACTGGATGAGTGGTTTTTGATCTGGAAATCACGTTATCACTTGACATCAAAAACATCACAACATCTAATCAGCATTGTAGCTATTGGTACACCAGGTTAGACAAAGGCAAGACGGAGAGGAATCATCCAATGATAGAGTCAAAAGATTAGTTCACTTCCATAACAAAGATTTGCAGATAATGTACTCACCCCCTTGACATCCAAGATGTCCATGCCTTTCTTTCTTCAGTCGTAAATAATTGTGTTTTTTTGAGGGTAGATGTGCTCAGACCAGGACTTTTATCAAACATATGAAGTTTGATCCAGACTGAACATGGTTTGCTTGAGTTAGAGTAAGACATGACTGCTTCCAGCAGGTGGCACTATGATTATATCTGAATATTGCTCTGTAGGTGTCTTCAGGCCAGGACTCTTACCAAACATGTGAAGTTTGGTGCAGATCGGACACTGCATGTTTAAGTTAGTGTAAAACAAGTAGTTTCCTGTTGCCAACAGGGGCGCTAGGATTATGAGAGATTATTGGCCTTCAGATCATTTGCCAGAACTCTTATCGAACGTGTAAAGTTTGAGGCAGATCGAACACTTTATAACAACTTCCATGGCGAAACATCAAACTTTGTCAGGCCGCCACGGACACGCTCTTTAACGAAAATTCAAGATCTTCGCAATTTAACATCGCAAAGGCCTTTAGATTAGACTGACCAAATATAACGTTGAGATCATTAAATCTCTAGGAGGAGTTTGCTACAACATGCCACTTCCTGTTGCCAGCATAACTGAATATGGGCATGCAGGTGTCTTCAGATCAGGAGTGTTATCGCACATGTTAACTTTGGACATTGTATGCCTGAGTCATAACAACTTCCGGTTTCATGGCGAAACATCAAAAATCTGTCAGGCTGCCATGGACACTGCCTACAACGAAAACTCTAGATCTTCGCAATTTAATGTCACATGGGCCTTTAGATTAGACTGAACAAATGGCAATGGCAAAAATGACACAAAATTTTCTAAGAAAATTAAATATAACCGACTTCCTGTTGGGTTTCAGATTTTGCTCCAAGAGACTTTTTGTAGATATTGGTGTGTTACATGTGTGTACCGATTTACATGCATGTATGTGTAGCCAAAGACTATAGAATACCAAAGACATGTCACTCGTGTAGTTTTGAATGGGGAACAATGAAACGGTCATCATGGCCGCGAAGCTCCGCCTTCTTAGTGAAAGAGCCAATCGTTGATCAGTAAAGTCAGCGCGTCACTGCATCTGCCGTTAGAAGTCCCGGTTGCTATAGAAACAGCCGGCGCTTTAAGACGTGCGTTCAGTACTGCGCATGCGCACTGGCTCATCTAGCCAGAAAAATAAGCGTTTTTTTAACGCTATTAAAGCACAAGGAACTATATTTATGAGGCAGTTCTTGTTGGATTTCTTTGGAAATTTCAAATATGAAATTTAATCGTAAGTTTGGCGAACAGTTTGGGAGAATTTGATGTTTCCCCATTCAAAGAGATAGGAGCTGCACTTTGATGCTCGAGAGGCGTTTCAAAGATGGCCGCTGAGTGACATGACTTGTCTTAAAAGGACTTTGGTGTAGCTCAAAGCGCACTCCACTGCACGTGTATAGGTGGCGCTATCGAGCCGTTTTGCCACACCCACTTTTAAAACCCATATGTTACCCTGGACCACAAAACCAGTCTTAAGTCGCTGGGGTATATTTGTAGCAATAGCCAAAAATACATTGTATGGGTCAAAATTATTGATTTTTCTTTTATGCCAAAAATCATTAGGAAATTAAGTAAAGATCATGTTCCATTAAGATTTTTTGTAAAATTCCTACTATAAATATATCAAAATGTAATTTTTGATTAGTAATATGCATTGTTCAGAACTTAATTTGGAGAACTTTAAAGTCCCCCTGAAATCAAAATTTAGTGTGAATATATTAGCCTTAAGATTATCTATAAACTAGTGTGCTTTAAAACAACGACAAAATTCGTGTTTACAAGATATGGGCATTCAAAACTTACAGTCTCGTCACTTCCGCCAATATGAATCAACGATTTTGATGACATCACCGTGCACTTCAGCTTCTCATCAAACGTTCTGTCCAATCAAATGCTCTCTAGAGTCCGTATTGTCCCGCCCCCTCATATGTGCGATCGGCATGTATTAAACTACACAGCCTCAGCATGATTATGATCACTATTTTGTTTTAGCAAGAGTTTCATATTGAATCTGTGGGGTAATTTATTAGTCTGTGGCTGTCATAAGCTTACAAATGCGGCTTTACCGAGCTCAACGGCTCTGGCCCCAGCAGATATTAATGGAACGCTATTGGCTATTCAAAATAAGTGGGCGGGGCTGGGCGATATGTTTTTGTTTCAGTTAAAAGTACATCACCACATAGAATAACGCTGTGTGTTTCAAGGTACTTCAGTGGACCTTTAAAGGTGATTTTCTCAGTATTTAGATTTTTTTGCACCCTCAGATTCCAGATTTTCAAATAGATGTATCTCGGCCATGCTATTCTAACAAACCATATATCAATAGAAAGCTTATTTATTGAGCTTTCATGTGATGTATACATCTCAGTTTTGTAAAATTTAACCTTATGACTGGTTTCGTGGTCCAGGGTCACATATTAGATATAAATTTTTGCCAGTAATGAGTATACTTTTTTACCTCAAATGCTCATCTTGTTTAGCTCTTACTCTGTGTAATCCGGTCAGTACAGTTTAGAGCCCTTTTAAGCTGCATTTAAACTGCATTTTGGAAGTTCCAACTCGCGGGCACCATTGAAGTCCAATATTGGGAGAGAAATCCTGAAATGTTTTCCTCAAAAAACATAAGTTTTTTACGACTGAAGAAAGAAAGTCCTGAACATCTTGGATGACTATGGAGTGAGTACATTATCTGTAACTTTTTGTTCTGGAAGTGAACTAATCCTTTAAGACTGATTTGTAATTATTATATTTACATAATCAGTTTATGCAAAAAAACCTAGTGAGCTGCCTACTCAGAAAACATTTTAAGGCACCATTTAATGAAAAGACCCAAAAGGCATTTTTTTTTCTAAGATGCCACATTTTTGCATAGAACTTAGACAGCAAGTTTTCTTATATATATTATTTAATTTTTTTATTTTCTGTGTCATCCGAATCCCTCAGGTCTAAAAATGAATCCCTGTCTGCTTCATGTAGGGAATGCAATTTGTGTGACTTTCTGGATTTGCCGCCTACATAAATGTGTATTATTTAAATTAGTCACTGATGAAGTTTTATGACATTTTTTGACCTTCTTTTCATGTAGGATGATTATTTTAAAAAGCTGCAGCTTACGTAGACAGCAGACATCGTGACAGCTCACTATGTTTTAGAGCAAAGTTCGCTTTTATCGCTTTTATTTAATCTCAAAATGTTCCATTACTGGAAAACCTTTTGCAATAAGGTGCATTATAAACCGAGTTTGGACTGTAAATTCTAATTGAATGATCCAAATTCAAAGCCATTAAATTATATGATATACATTCTTCATTGTGTACACAAATTCCTCTCAGGAAAGAGTCCTACCATTACCTTTAAATTGCACTGCAGCGTGCTTGCCCTAACAAGCGGAATAATAATCAAAGCATAACTGAGCGTATAGCTCATTCATCCATGCACAGATATTAGTGACAGCTGGTGCACAGGCATGGCTGTATATGCAGCGAGCAGCGTGTTAATGGCTATGAGCTCGCGCTAACGTTCACCTTGCAGTTACGGTTAATTGAGATTCTGTCAAATCATGTGTGAAAATCCATGGGTAATATTTATGGGTGGATTAATTGAGCCTTGTGATTCTAAATGGTGTGAAACTTAGATATAGAATATGGTTAAATTGATGTTTATGCAATTTTTCCCTCAGGTATGTGGTGTTAGTGAGCTTGGGAAATTGAAAGGTTTTTAAGACATGACTTTTGATTTTAGCTCAGACATTATCCACAAAAACATATAATTTCAAACCTATTTGACTTTCGTTTTTCTAGAAAACGAAGGATGTTTTGAAGAATGTTCATGCTACTGTTTTTCATACAACAAGCTCTAAAAATTAGACAATACATATATAAAAGTTGCCAATATGACTCAAATATCATACACTTTAGTTTTATGTGAAAATTAAACAGTTTTTCACTAAATCTCGTTGTGCTACTGTTAATAGTGTAGTGTATTGTATGGAAAATAGCAGTTTGTACATTCTTTGTGTTCCATTTAAAGAGACAATTCTGTCATTAAATACTCGTAAGAGTTCGTAAGACCTTCGTTCATCTTCAGAACACAAATTAAGATATCTTTGATGAAATCCGAGAGCTTTCTGACCTTGCATGGAAAGGTCAGAAAGGCCTGGAAGGCTGACATGGAAGAGAAGAAACTGTTAAATAAAGTTGTTGTTTTTGTTTTCTTTGCACACAAAAAGTATTCTTGGACACACTTAAAAATAAAGGTGCTTCAAAAGTTTCTTCACAGCGATGCCAAAGAAAAACCATTTTTGGTTCCACAAAGAACCATTCAGTCAAAGATTCTTTAAAGAACCATCTCTTTCTTACCCTTTTTTTTAATCTGAAGAACCTTGTTTCACCACAAAGAACCTTCGTGAAACAGTAAGGTTCTTTATGGAACCATTTAAACAAAAATGGTTCTTCAATGGCATTGTGAAGCACCTTTATTTTCAAAGTGTAGCTTCATAACGGTTGAACCACATGTCACATGGACTATTTGATTAATGTTCTTACTACCTTTCTGGGCCCATGTCAGTTAGATTGCTGTCTATGGAGGGTCAGAAAGTCCTCGGATTTCATCAAAAAGATCTTAATTTGTGTTACGAAAATGAATGAAGGTTTTACGTGTTTGGAACGACATAAGGGTAAGTAATTAATGACTCAATCACTTTACAAAAGAAAGTCATATGGGTTGGGATTGGGTGGGGCTTAGTGTACCCAAAAAAAGAAAATGATGATGCAATACAGTGAGAAAAAAAAAATTATTTGATCCAGTGCTGATTTTGTACATTTGCCCACTGACAAAGAAATTATCAGTCTATAATTTTAATAGTAAGTTTATTTGAACAGTGAGAGACAGAATAACAACAACAAAAAAATCCCAAAAGATTTTTTTTTTTTTAAGTTATAAATTGATTTGCATTTTAATGTGTGAAATACGTATTTGACCCCTTCACAAAACATGACTTGGTATTTGGTGGCGAAACCCTTGTTGGCAATCACAGAGGTCAGACGTTTCTTGTAGTTGGCCACCAGGTTTGCACACATCTCAGGAGGGATTTTGTCCCACTCCTCTTTGCAGATCCTCTCCAAGTCATTAAGGTTTTGAGGCTGATGTTTGGCAACTCAAACCTTCAGCTCCTCCACAGGGTTTCTATGGGAGTAGGGTCACTCTGGAGACTGGCTAGGCCACTCCAGGACCTTAATGTGCTTCTTCTTGAGCCACTCCTTTGTTGCCTTGGCCGTGCGTTTTGGGTCATTGTCATGCTGGAATAACCATCCAAGATGCCCTTGCTGGCTTCAGTGCTCTGGCCCTGACGATGCATGGCCCTGTCCATCACCCCTTTGATGCGGTGCAGTTGTCCTGTCCCATTAGCAGAAAAACATCCCCAAAGCATAATGCTTCCACCTCCATGTTTGACGGTGGGGATGGTGTTCTTGGGGTCAGAGGCAGCATTCCTCCTCCTCCAAACACGGCGAGTTGAGTTGATGCCAAAGAGCTTGAATTTGGTCTCATCTGACCACAACACTTTCACCCAGTTCTCCTCTGAATCATTCAGTTGTTCTTTGGCAAACTTCAAACGGGCCTGTATATGTGCTTTCTTGAGCAGGGGGACCTTGGGGGTCTTGTAGCCCATTCCAGCCTTGTGTAGGTCTACAGTCTTGTCCCTGACAACCTTTGGACAACTTTTTGGCCTTGGCCATGATGGAGAGTTTGGAATCTGATTGATTGATTGCTTCTGTGGACAGGTGTCTTTTGTACAGGTAACAAGCTGAGATTAGGAGCAGTGTCTTTAAGAGAGGGCTCTTAATCTCAGCTTGTTACCTGTATAAAAGACTCCTGGGAGCTGGAAACCTTGTTGATTGATAGGGGATCAAATACTTACTTCACTCATTAAAATGCAAATCAATTTGTAACTTTTTTGAAATCTCAAAAAGATTTCGAATGAACCTACCGTTAAAATTATAGACTGATTGGGTGAATTGTATATAATGTGGCTATATTTTGTTTGGGTCTAAGTCCTGCTTCAGTTTCTCAGAAGCACATGCAAGCACTAGAACTATATTAGGTAGATGAGTAGGATATGTCTAGAACGTGTCAGACTTTAAAGTGCTGCATTGTCTTCAGGCATGGCATTATCACTCTACAAGCGCTGTCTGAGTCCAACAGGAGACTCTGGCTGGAAGCTATGGATGGCAAAGAGCCGGTGAGTCCTGAAGCAGATTTCTTACCTCATTTAATGCAATCTTGACATAGTTGTCATCATTTGCTTCTGTATTGATTCAAGCTTCAGAAGTTCCTCAAGCTCAGGTATTTTTGTAAAAATCGATATGCCATTTCATTGCTCGACAAGTAATTCTCGATTAACTTAATACAATGCATTTTTTTCTATCTTTCTTTCAGATCTACAACCTTCCTGCTATTCTGAGCAAGAAAGAGGAGAGTGAGTAGTCTCTAAGCGCTGCCACAGTATTCTTGTTTTATCGCATAAAGGCTTTATTTCTTTTTGAATATTTGACTTTATGTCTCTTCTTTTATTCACTCAGTCAGAGTGAGCTTAATGTTGGAGTCTGACCTCACATGCTCTCATCAGATTAACTGTGTTTAACAAACACTCATTCAGATAATGTGCTCTGTTTCCCTTCGCTACACCCTTTGTGCATCTCTGTTCTCTCATTCCCTTTTACAAGGTCGATAGCATTACACAGAGTACAACCGAAGTAAGCCGTATCCCCCTGAGTGTGACACAGGCTAAATCCATCTATTGAGCATGTTGTTTCTTTTCACCTGTCTTTTGTAGCATATTTAAATGAAGCTGGATTTAATTTTGTGAGGAAGTGTATTCAGCTGGTGGAGGTGAGAGGTGAGTTGTGTCTTTCCTGGAGTACTGGTTTCTTCTTACCTTATGTTCACCCATCCCTAATAGATATAGAATGTTTTTATGCACAAATATTATGAATTATAATGCAATGTGGCAAAAATATCATATCACTTTTTTTTTTCAGAAATATCACTTTTTTTCACAATTCTTTGACATGTTGGTTTTACTATTTTACAAGTTGTCTGGCAGATATTTAGGCCAAAGTGGGCAGTCATTATCTTTATTATTAAAAAAACAGAATCAAAGATAGGCTACATGTTACAAATACACATAACATACAAATGAAACAAATACTGCTTTAATTTTCATGTACAGTAGGTGTGTTTATCAGTAGCATTCAAGAAATTGAATTAATAAATATAAAAATAAAACACTATATAGTATACACTGTATACATAACTTATACATTGGCTTTTATTAAAGCAGCTGTATTAAAGTTCTTCAGTCAAGAGCAGTGAGTGATTTTTTTGGTACAATCACCCAAAAATGACAATTCTGTCATAATTTACTCACTCTCAAGGTTTTTTTTTTTTTTTTACATAAAACGTATTTTGAATAAAGTGGTTAACCAAACAGTTGCTGGTCCTAAGTTACTTCCATAGTATTTTTTCCCCCAATATCAAATAGATACTGTTATCCACATTCTTCTAAATATATTTTCTGTGTTCAGCACAAGAAAACAATTAATAGAGATTTGGGACAACATACGAGTGACTAGTGACTAAATTTTTAGGTGAACTGTCCCTTTAATGACAATCGGCAGCATGTTTAGTTCTGTCCTTTAAGAGCCAGTATTAGCAAATAGTGATTAGTAATCAGGCGCTGTTTGACAGGTTTTTAGCGCACGCTTCAGGTTTACGCGTTCGTGAAGCACGTGCCAGAACAGCGCACAGACGAAATAATGTTATTTTACTGGCAAGGCTTTGAAGCACATAGGAATATTATACTTTTGTGATTGCGAATACAAATAAACATTGGTGTATAAAGTACCTGAAAGCGATACTTAAGTAAAAGTACAGATATCTTACCAGAAAATTACTTATTACTTGAGTGAAAGTCTTAAAGTATGTGATATTTATTTTACTTAAGTACAAAAAGTATTTTTTTTTTTATCTTAAATGTACTTAAGTATTGAAAGTAAAAATACATTGCAAGTTTATATCACACATTTCTGAGAAAAAAAAGTCAGAATTGCGAGATACAAACTTGCATTTGTGAGGAAAAAAGTCATATTTGTAAGGAAAATTATTTCTCACAATTGTGAGTTTTTTCATAAATTTTTTGAGGAAAAAAAAGTCACAATTCTGACTTTATTTCTCACAATTGGAAGTTAATATCACCCAATTTTGAGAAAAAAAATCAAAATTGAGTTTTCATCTCACAATCAAGTCAAAATTGCAAGATACAAACTCGCATTTGCAAGAAAAAAAGCAATTCTGACTGTGATCCTGGCTACTATTTTGTAGTAAGTAACTAATATGCTTCGGGGAAAAGTTTCGGAGTAAAAGTATACATTTTAATTAGGAAATGTAGTGGAGTACCAAATATTGCCCTATCCTAACAAACCATACATCAATAGAAAGCTTATTTACTGAGCTTTCATATGATGTATACATCACAGTTTTGTAAAATTTAACCTTATGACTGGTTTTGTGGTCCAGGGTCACATTGTAATTGTAACATGTAGCCTATCTTTGTTCTTATTTTTTAATAACAAAGATAAAATAATGACAGATTTTTATGTTCGCCCACTTTGGCCTAAATATTTGTCATTCTTTTTATGTTATATTTTGTTATCCTGGGGTTTTGGCTTTAGAATAGGGACTGCTCAGACAACTTGTGAAGTAGTAAAACCAACATGACAAAGAATTGATACAATCGTGATATGATATTTTTGCCATATCACCCACCCCTATATGTATATTCTCTTCTCAGCAGGGCTCAACACTATGGGTTTGTACAGAGTTGGTGGAATAAACTCAAAGGTGCAGAAGCTCATGACCACAGTCTTCTGTAAGTCAGTTCACTCGACACAACTAATGCCAGCCTTGAGAACTAGACAAACAAATGTGTTTTTCAGAGCAGGGTAGTGAAAATCTATCCCTCTAAAGCAATCCCCTTTCGCAGAAACATTGTCAAATGAATTTATTTTACGTCACATCTGGTGGCGATTATAATGTTGTTCTGAAAGATCTCAACAAATGTCTGAAATTAACCCTAAATCAAGTTTACAGACCAGCTTAAACTATAAACACCATGAACCACAAATTGACAATTCTTATTTTATGTTGAATGTTGAGTTTATTATAATATATTCATCTTTCCCCTGGTCACAGTGTCTCAAACTATATATATAATATATAATAAAAGTGGCGATATAATGTATTGTTTAATATTTATTTGTAAAGAAAGGAAAATAAATAAGAGATATATTTTTAATTACGAAAAAGTTTTCTTGATTAGACATCTCAGGCATCTTTGCTCACCAGTGTTGGGGAAAGTTACTTTTAAAAGTAATGCATTACAATATTGAGTTACTTCCTAAAAAAGTTAACGTATTACGTTACTTGGTTACTTTTTATGGACAGTAATGCGTTACGTTACTTTTGCGTTACTTTTTAAATCTGGGCAGGGCTTGCTTGTTTGTTTTTAATATAAAAAGTTATTTTTGTCAAATGTAAAAGGCTTTTTACAGCAAAAGCCTCAGGCTTAGAGAAAAGTACATTCACGTCTGTACAGTAGACTGCAGAAGAAAAAATATTAACTCTTTAGCAATAAAGAAAGAAAGCAAATGTTAGATTATCTTGAGTAATTTTTGCTTATTAGTATGGATGAATTGGATCATCGAAGGTTTACAGCAAAGACATCGGTTAATAAAATGGGATTAAATACATACAGGATATTTGTATTATTTAACATATTTAATTATTGCAGGTTTGCGTTGAATTTCACTGTTTTTATTCATTTTGAGGAATACTGTATCTGTTATTTTAGTGAGTGAGATGAATTAATGCATGTTCACATTTATTCTAGAACTAAAGTAACATCTTATTCACAATTTCTCTCAACATGAGGACAGGAGAGCTTTTAATCAATAAATGGGGGAAAAAGTAACTGGTGTTACTGGTTTGAAAAAGTAACGTCAATTAAGAAGTAATGCATTACTAGTTACTTGGAAAAAAGTAATATTATTACATAACTTGCATTACTTGTAATGCGTTACCCCCAACAATGTTGCTAACATATGTTTCTGGTTTTCTCTTTTAGCACCCAAAGCAGCATCAGATATGGATTTGGACCCAGATACCTGGGACAACAAGACCATCACCAGCGGCCTCAAGAATTACCTCAGGTTAGTGTGATCCTCAGGTTCTGCTAGGTGCTACAGAATGATGTTATTACTCCTAATGGACATTCAAAATTACACTAAAATAGAGCGTTTCTCTGTTTAAGGGGAGACACTGCAGGCAAAAACAGTTTTTCATGGAGCTGTCAAGTTTGAGATTTTGGGCTTTGTGGTTTTTCATAGTGTTTTTTTTTTTTAGACTAGTGGAAAGAAAACATCCAAAAGACAGCTTTAAGTGTTTCTTTTATAGCATTTTATCTATTTGTGTCAATAGATTTCAATTACAATCCATATTTTTAAAGACCATGAGTTTTTTTCTCCTACACTGAGCCATAAATCTCCACTTCAGTAGCACTTACACACACCAAACTGTCTATATCCTGAAGGTTTTTACAGAGGGAATTGTTTATATATAATTTGCTTGATTTTATACAACATTTAATTCCTCCCAAAATGTAAAAAAAATATAACGTTTTCTGCCTGTATTTTCTTAATTATGGAGAGACAAAATAAGATACCCAAAAGTTCCTTCTGTAAAAACATTTGACTCGATTGACAAAAAAAAAATCAAAGAATTTTAAAACAACTTCATCCAGTGTTTAGATTCTTGTACTAGAAATGTATGCAAATTAGTGCATATTTCATTGAATAATACATCATTTGCATAAATGCATATATTAACATTAAAAAAACCTTGTAATACAAAAAATGTTTGCAATTATCAATGTAATCAATCAGCTGGGTTAGTAAGATGATAACTATTAGTAAAAAGCCGTTTTCACCTGCAGTGTCTCACCTTCAGAGATCTTAAAAATAACCTAAAGCACTTCTGCGAGAACTAATGGGGTGTAATTGTCATCTCTGTCCACTAGGTGTCTCTCTGAGCCTCTCATGACTTACAAGCTCCACTCAGACTTCCTCTTGGCTGTCAGTAAGTTGTAAAGCTTTCCAATTCAATGTTAACATTAGAGAAGCTGTATGTGCATATATTTGTGAGGAGTTTGTGTTGATGGTCTGTTTTCTTCCAGAATCTGATGATCAGAACTACAGAGTGTGTGCGGTTCATGCGCTGGTGCACAAACTACCTGACAAAAACAAAGAGATGCTGGAGATATTAATCAAACATCTACTCAAGTATGACTAAACGTGTAGTTTTTACTCTTGAAATGAAAATCTTTCTCTCTCTAAACTTCTTCTTAGTCTCAAGTAATATGTGTTGTGTTTTGAGTGCTGGTGTCTTCACAAGACTTAATAACTAGCTTAGCCAAGACCAAGACGAACTTGATCAATGGGCTTCAGCACCTAAAATGTAGTGGTGAACAGCATTGCCCACTAGATAGCACTAGGTTGTATTAACCAGCATTCCCAGTCTGGTCCAACATGTAAGTTGGTAAAAGCTGGTTTTGTGGGGTATTGAGTATTATTTGAAGTTTGATGTTGCTTTGAGGATTTGACTGACATGTGTTCCCGCAGTGTGTCCACTCACAGTGAGAGTAACATGATGACGATGTCCAATCTGGGAGTGATCTTTGGCCCTACGCTCATGCGCTCACAGGAAGAAACTGTTGCCGCAATGATGAACATCAAATTCCAAAATATCGTGGTAGAAATTCTCATTGAAAATTTTGAAAAGGCAAGTGAAATCAATAATTCACATCATTAAGAAATGATGCATTAATATCTGTGAATATTTTTTGTCTTGTTTCTAGACAAAATATCTAAAAATTCTTAAATCAAAGAGGATTTTGTAAACGAGTAAAAATTATTGTTTTGTTTTCATAAAAAGAAGTCAAAATTGAGTGAGTTTTTGCTTAGAACAAGCTAAACAATCTGCCAATGGGGTAAGAAATTAAATTTTATTTCAAACAGAAAACAAGATTATTTTTCCTACCCTATCGGCAGATTATTTTGCTTGTTTCAAGCAAAAAAACACTTAATTTTGACTTGTTTTTTATGAAAACAAGACCATTTTTACTTGTCTAGAAAACACTTCTTGATTTAAGATATTTTGGCTGGAAACAAGACAAAAAATCTAAGTAAGAAAAGCATTTTTTGCAGTGTAATTGATGTGACGCAAACCTTAATTATCAGCATCATTCTAATATGCTGATTTGCTACTCAAGAAATATTTCTGATCATTTCAACATTGAAATTTGTCATTTTTGTGGAAACCATGATACATTGTGGGATGATTTTGATAAATGGAAAGTTCAATAGAACATCATTCATTGGATTAAAAAAACAACAAGTATTTACTTTTACTTTTAATCAATTCAGTGCATTCTTGCTAAATAAAGGTATTATTGTTTTATTACATAAAGTGCATCCAGAAAGTGTTCACAGCGCTTCACTTTTTCCACATTTTATGTTATTCAGCCTTATTCCAAAATGGATTAAATTCATTATTTTCCTCACAATACCCTGTAATTACAACATGAAAGAAGTTTGTTTGAAATCTTTGCAAATTTATTTAAAAAAAAAAAAAAAATCACATGTTCTTAAGTATTCACAGCCTTCACACACTTTACTTTTGGGATGGTACTCTGCAGGTGATGAGCAGAGCTGGTTTCCTTCAAACATGATGCTTAGAATTGAGGTTTCTCAGAGTCTGTTTATATATATATATATATATATATATATATATATATATATATATATATATATATATATGTATATATATATATATATATATACAGGGTGCGATTTGTGAAAAAAAACAGAGGGGGGGATGCTTTTTAAACCAGAGAGGGGGATGCTTTTTTTTCTCTCTCCATAGGCAGAGGTTGACCAAACTGTTAGTGTAATCTGTTAACAACACGCATTATATACCGGTCTTTTTAGGCAAGAACCAATGTAATGTTTTTAATGCGACGAAAGCTGTATTATGTGATCACAATTTAATAAAAACATCGTAAGTTAGTCCTATTAAAAGTAATGATTTAATTTCAAACAACGAATACATTTTATAGGGAAGGTGAGCAAAGTATCAACGGAGCTTTTTGGAAAGTCCGAATCAGTAAACCACTGCGTCGCAAAAAGATTCACTGTTTCGAAGTGCTCCAATCGGATCGCAAATCATTTCATTCAGAACGTTCAACTTCAAAGCGCGTATGGCGAATCATTTGATTTAGTTCGGGACGTAGGAGCAGTTTCGCGGGACGTTATCCCTACGGTGGATAAAAATAATTCATGAGAAGCAAGGATGCATAGACCAGAGGCAAATTGCACCCTGAATATATATATATATATATATATATATATATATATATATATATATATATATATATATATTAGGGGTGGGCATAGATTAT
>NC_133371.1:2348774-2399394 GCF_049309525.1 Garra rufa | reverse complement strand
TTCTTCTTTTTCTCCCAAAGACGAACCCCGGCTGGCCGGCCATCAATCTCTTTATCTGTGCCAGACTTAATTTCGTTTGTAGTCGTCTTCTAGATAATGCCACGAGTGTGGCTCAAGTAAGTGACATGGCCTGCGTCTGCACGGTTTAGGCTAGAAGGGATACAGCTTTGGCTATTGGGCATGCGCACATCAATCTAACGTTATAACATTTCGTTTTGTCTCATTTTCATCAACAAAAAATAAAGAGACATTTTAGCATAGATTTTATTTTGTAAACCATATTTATTCATCAACGATATTGTATTATACATTTAATTATAGTCATCGTTAATGTTGGGTTCGGGTCCACCTAAGTCGAGTCCAAGTCAAGTCCGAGTCTTTAACCATTCGAGTCCGAGTCCAACTAAACACTACTGTTTGTCAGTATCTTAACCTTGTTTTAACCTTTACAACTAGAATAAGGCAATGACAATTTAAATGTCACAAAAGCAAACCTCTATTGCATATTGCCATTTTGATTTGTGATTTCACACCATCTCATAATTAGTGTCCTGCTCAGCAAACAGTAATGTTACAGAAGTTATAGCTTATGTAATGTGACATATTTCAGAGTGAAATAGCTTTTAGATTGTGAAAAATTATAGGGCAGGACTTGACTTTATTTGTTGTTATATAGTAAATGTATCAATTCAATGGGGTGGGTAGGAAGCTTAGTGAATGAGACCTGAGGAGCAGAGAAAGCACCTCTTATCTCTGCGGCTGTGTTTTGGTTGTGTTTTGGGTTTTATATGACGAATGGTAAGACCTTAGACAGGGTCGATGGCATTCAATTTTTTGTTTCTTGGATGAAAATGAGGCTGCGAGGGTTAATGACAGTTTTTAAGTAGCAGTCTATGGAAGCCATGGAATAAAAGAGTAAAAAAAGTAAATCTGATTTTATATTTAAAAATTTCTCGATTCCGAGATTATATCTCAGAATTCTGGTAAGAAAAGTCATTCTCCCTTTTCTCTTTTCAGCTCAAAATTAATGAGTTTATATTAGGGCTGGGCGATTAATCGAAAAATAATCGAAATCGACATTCAGAACCTATAATCGTTAAAATTTTTCCAGGAAGATTATTTCAATTACTTTCCCTTTAAAAAACACAAGCGCTCCGTTCCGTTATTCCGCCGACATGTCGATGGAGAGCTTAAACAGTATTTATACAGTAAAAAGTATTTACAGGATATACAAGGGTAATTTTATTTAGAGGAGATACTGCTTATTTTCTACTTTTAATATGAAAAACATTGAAAATTATTTATTTTGTTTCCAATAGTGCAAGTTATTTATTTTCACTAATTTAAGAAAAATGTGACTTTTCGTTTTAAGCAATGCTTGCTTTAATTTCAGTTGTTCAACACTGATGTTCAATTAATAATCATAGATCGTAGATAGTGTGTTTCCTTCAATTATTTTAAAATCAAGTAATGCACCCTTCATCCAAAAATCTCTCACTTGTAATATGTGAGCATATTTATTGTACAAAACTTGTCAGTGAACTATGAGGGCAAAAAAATAAATATTATATAAATATAATTAAATATAATTTTATTAATAAATAAAATACTCGTTCATTAATCGTAATCGGGTTAAAATGTTCAATTAATCGAGATTTTGATTCTAAGCCAAATTGCCCAGCCCTAGTTTATATCCTACACTTCTGGCATTTTTCCCCTCATAACTGACAAACTCACTACTGTTGAGGTAAATTGAGTTATAAAGTCTGAAATACAACATATAATAAAAAAAAATTCTGAATTGTGAGATAAAATAGGTAAATGTATATGCAGCAGGTTTATGCTGCTGTGCTGTCGCTTTAAGACCGAACGCACAGATCATATATTTTGACACATCTGTATTTCTCCCAACTGTTCAAATTAACTCAAGACAAAACCGACTGTATTTGCATGAATAATCTCCAAGATGGTGCATTTTGACATTACTTTTTGTGTAAGCGTTTAGCAATAACATGCAAAAGAATGCTTAATTCAGCATTCACATGCTGACTGATGGTGCGTTCACACCGGACACGACTTGCGCGTAGTTGAACGCTTGAACATTTGAGTTTACTCGCGCCATTCGCGCGGTAAAATTCGCGTCATTCGCGCGTGACATTTTCTTCACAACAGACGCGAATTCGCGTCATGGGAGGGGCCACTCGTCAGCGGGAAAGTAGTTGTAAAATAGGTGAATGAGCTCAATTTGCCAGCTTTAGCTTGCTTATAGTCTCAATATGTATGTATATGTAGGTCAAATTGAGTAAAGAGCGTTTTTTAAAACTAACCAGATTGTCCGACCTCCTCACTCACTTTCTTCCTAGCAAGATCCTTTTTTATTCCTGTTTCTACAAAAGTCCAAAGATGTATCGTACAGCTCCGAGTAACCACAGACAGCAACGGTGATTTTGTCCGCCATTGTTGTTTCGGATTTCTGCCTCCGTCACTACTAGAGCAAGCTCCTGATTGGTTAACGCGGCGCGGATTTTCGCCAAAGTTCAGATTTTTGAACTCGCGCGAATGGCGCGGCAATCGCTTGAAACGCTCAATGCGCGCCGCTTCATTCGCGCCGCAGGATGGCTATTCGCGTCTTTGCATTGACTTAACATGTAAATCACTCGCGCTTGCCGCTTCATTCGCGTCCGGTGTGAACGCACCTTGAGAGGTGCTTTCGCATTCGGTGAGCACGCTTTGGGTGTGTGTATGCAAAGAAACCAGCAGGCTTTCAAGTGCTGGCAAGACTTTTAAGCGCATGCCATTAATTCCCGAGTCCGAAAAGCAAGAGTCCGAGTCAAAATGCATCCGAGTCCGCTAAAAACTGTACTCGAGACCAGACTCGAGTCCGAGTACCCAAACTCTAGTCATCGTCACATGACCAGCATTTACGTTTCGTCTCCTATTTGTCACGTGATAAAGGTTCGTTGACGACAATATTTAGTCACAATTTTCGTTGTCGAAAGCAACACTCCATGATTGACATCCCTATACCATGCAATTAGAAACTAGTTTTAATTTCATGACAACTACAAATGCTATGCATGTCATGGTACACACCTCACTAGGTTTGATATAATAATCATCATCACTTTGTTTCAGCTGTCTGTTTTTACACTACATACACCATTTAAGCCCTTCTCTCCTCCTTTCTAGAGTTCCCTTTCTTCCAGGCACACCCGACATGTACACGCACTGCGACTTCATCTGATGATCCCTCTTTCTCATACAGCCCTGCATGCGTGCGTGAACACACACACACACACTGCGACAGTATGAGTTGGCAGCGATGTAGAGACCCACTGTATCCATAGCAACCCTTCTCTGAACAGATCATCTCTGTGGTTATAAAGGATGCCTGGATCTTCCAGAACAGAACTTTCAAGCAATCAGAGGCCTAAAAATCATTCTAAAATTTAATTCATTGGATTCCTTTTTCTGTTTATATCTCTGCTGAAGGTGAAGATGGAACAGGGTCACACATAAAAAACACAGTATGTAAAGAGAGAAAAGAAATGCAGAAAAGGAAGCACGTCGACACATCATGATAGGTGTCTATTATGCATCAGATCATGAGCATGAACATACTCAAATGAGCTGAAGCAGACATACCCTTGATGTTAAAACCTAGATCTTCTCCACAACCTCACGTTTTGATGACTTACCCGATGTCATCACGGTAGACACGGGAGATCAGCACCTCGCCCTTGTGGTTGTAGATGAAGAGTCCTCCGATCATGGTGGTGGTCTCACTCAGTGTTCATCGGCCATGCTGGAAAACTGAATAAAGAGGCGGAGCCAAGCTGTCAGTCACTGGTCAGAGAACTCAACAAAAAATAAGGACACACAACACATCTGTAATCAAAATTTTATATTTAAAACAATAATCTCAACATGAATTGTGACCCTGGACCACAAAACCAGTCATAAGGTTAAATTTGACAAAACTGAGATTTATACATCATATGAAAGCTCAATAAATAAGCTTTCTATTGATGTATGGTTTGTTAGGATAGGACAATATTTGGCCGAGATACAGCTATTTGAAATCAGAAATCTGAGGATGCAAAAAAATCAAAAAGACTGAGAAAATCACCTTTAAAGTTGTCCAAATTAGGTTCTTAACAATGCATATTACAAATCAAAAATTACATTGATATGTTTACAGAAGGAATTTTACAAAAAATCTTCATGGAACGTGAACTTTACTTAATTTCTTAATGATTTTTGGCATAAAAGAAAAATCAAAAATTTTGACCCATACAATGTATTTTTGGCTATTGCTACAAATATACCCCAGCGACTTAAGACTGGTTTTGTGGTCCAGGGTCACAATTTATGAATTTGACTGCACTCTTGTCACCTCTGAGCCTCATTAAACATATGAAAATACACCTACAAGCCACTTTTGTGTTCTTCTGTTCTTCCTCTGTAGTAAAAATAAATGTTAATACTGATTTTACTGAACGTATTCTTAATCTACTTGTTCTTATTCTGTTGTTTTAATTATACATTTTTAAAAAAGTTTAAAAATATATAATTTTTACAAATTTACATAAAAGATTACATTTTTAATATAGTTGGCAAAAATGCCATTACAAAGGTAAAAACTAAATTCCCCTGTAAATAACTTTAAGGAGCCAAATATCACCTCATAATGGAAAGTAATTTTTTATTTTATCAGATTTTTTGATTATTTATTAAAAGGTTCTAAAATTTTGACTGTGCTTCAAAAAAAATTTAAGAAAAGTAAGAGTAGAGCCCTGGATCCATACAGGTGAAAGTTAGAGACGGTAAGTTTTGAATGCTTATATCTTCTAAATGTGAACCTGTCACTAACTTGAGTGCGGGCAAGACAGGACAGAGTTCACTTTGACACACTTGCATGTGTCAAAATGCCCGTCTTTGCAAGTATCCTCGTAAACACAGTAATTTAGGTCTTAGGTGAAAGCAAACAGATGAGAAATAAAACCGTGTGCAACAGTATACTGGATCCGGGCAGTGAAAAGGTGTTTTTGCAGCATTTTTAAGCATTCAATCACTTTATACAATGTATGTAGTATTTTTTTATTTTTTTTTTGTCCTATATTTCTTATAATTAGTTTCTTTTAATCATTGACTGTTTACTTGTCTTCAGTGAAGTTGAGTTTTGTTTTGTTTTTTAATTTAGGCCAGTATTATAGAACTATGAAATTTTTATAGTATTCAACGTTTGATATCATAAAGACCTTAATAATAGACAAAAAATAAATATAATGTGATACATATCCATAATGTGAAGCGTCAAGCTCATTTTAGCCAGTTCCGATTGACTAATGCTTGACCTTATAAAGTCTATGTATTATGTTTGATACATGGGTTTCTAAGTCCTCTAAATTATCAACATGATCAACTTGGATGAAAAGGCTGTTGTACACAATCTCATCTGTCTTCTGAGTGATAGTTTACACTTTTTTTTAGCAAGTAGCCTTTTAGTAACTGTAAAAAAAAAAACAAAAAAAAAACAAAACTTAAGTGTCTTTTTGCTATGAAATTTTTACTGATTTTATAAAGTAAATGCAAGAATAACTTCATATTGCTAGTTTTATTTCAGGATGAACACTTACTGGACTGAAGCAACTTTTTTTCCATCAATAAATGAAACTTTATTAAAAATGATGTTAAAATAAAATGATGAATCAGCTTTTGAGGGACTTTTATTTATTCATACAATCATCACTGTATTGCATTGCATTATATGTTTTGCCCACATTACAAACTACACAGCCTTTTAATGATAAAATTAAACATTTAAATATTACCTTACCAAGACACATTACTGAGATGAAGAGCAACAACTGATACACAAGCATTTTATGCAAGCAGTCTGCTATATGTAAGAAAAAAACGAATAGAGGGTTTGCACCTACATCACGATTTGGTCTGTTACGTGGATACGTGGCAATATTGGCGATACTTGGATGTAAACAACAGCATGGATTGCACAGTTAATGTAATACTAAATATGCTAATTTCTGCTGTCTTAACCATGGAAAAATGTGTGGAAGCTGCTAAATCACATAGAGAAGGACTTAGTAAGCAGGAAAGGGCACAATATTTTGACAAACTAAAGTTAATAGGTGGTAAAGATACATAAGAGCAGTATTAATTAACATATTAATCTAATATTTCACCTAACCGCCTGGAAATAATAAGAACAAACATGAAAGTTGTCAAGATTCTTTCCCTGGAAATCCTGGTTCAGTCTGACTAACCACAAATGCCCTATATTCCACAGACAGTTTTGAACTCCTTGATTTCTTATAACTTTCAGCAGTCTACAGTACTGTAAATGTTTTTTGCGATCCGACCGAATAGTGCAGCCCAAAGCATGACAATAATTGATCATTTTCAGCGGCAATAATCAGCTAAATCTGCAGTTTTCATACGTTTTCAGAATTTCATCTTACCTTTTGGCCATATAAACATCACCAACTTGTCCAAATTGCATATTTTCACTCAGTCTGGCCTTCTAAATAAAACTGATGCATTTTTCCTCCTCAACGCTATATGAGCCAAACAATCCTATTATGCACCAAA
Organism: Garra rufa; assembly: GCF_049309525.1. Lineage (NCBI taxonomy): Eukaryota > Metazoa > Chordata > Actinopteri > Cypriniformes > Cyprinidae > Garra > Garra rufa. The sequence goes on along the minus strand of NC_133371.1, from coordinate 2,392,782 downwards.
TATGATTCAAAGCAAAACATGCAAGCATTTAACAGCTCAATTTCTGATTGTTTCATGTCAGGTTTTAATTCAAACTGACTGACACACACATCTGTCTGAATGACAGGAACAAAAAAGAGCTGATGTAATTCTGAACCTGAACCACCTCATGCAAATGTAACCTCTGCAATGAATTACGAGAGAAATTAACATTCATATAAAACCAGATTACATAGCCTGCACACAAGATTACACCTAACTCGACAACACATCAATGAAAAACTGTCAAAACAGTATCAGACTTTATTAATATGTTTGCATATTCATAAGAACATGATGAATATTTTGACGATGGTGATGTCATTTCTCAGCTCTACAGCATCCATCATGGCTGCTGATGAAAAAAAAGAAGAAGAGTTCACTAGGCATTTCTTGTATAAGATTTCTATCATTTCCGATAATGATTTTTAATTCATATGTAATTTTTCGTAATTCTCTGCCGCATACATCATGTCTGCGGTTGGAGCCTCAGACCAGCCCACTGCGACTGTCTGTCTCGCCTCGCAATCTCAAGACACTAATACATATAAATACATGCTATATCATAACATCGACAAAACAGATTTTGATATTTCATTTCAAATATTTCGTCCGAGATGGACCGATAGTAAAGGTATGTGGCCCCAGCCGCAACTCCTTCCATTCAAACGTACAGACGTCACGTTTTTAAACTCATTAAATTATGTTTTCTTTCATTATCACATCCTAAGTACTTCATATTATTCATTTATCATATTTCCATCCGCGAACCTAACGTAAAACACCCGCGTCCGGCTGATTAGCTGGTTAAGCTAACTAGCCCAGCTCGGTTGTGTCACGACTGACCAGACCGGTGGATTCACTCCCTCACCTCTGTGTGTCTGTCTCTCTGTGTCCCTCCGAAGCGGACCGGCTGAGCAGAGACAGGTGTGTCCGGTTCCGACCGAAGCTCCGTGTTATTGAGCGTATTTGATGTTTCAGGCTGCGGTCACCGTTCACTCATGAATCCAAGATGTCGCCCGCTGCTCCCACCCTCTGCAGCCGTCAGCTGACACGCGCGCGCGCACACACACACACACACACACACACACACACACACACACACACACACACACATGTTGGGTTCACGATGTTACTGAGCACGTCCCATAGACACGACACGATTGGTTTTTAGCGGAGTTGATGGTATTAGCTAAACTCTGATAAAAGGGACACTTTATTTGTGTACATTTGAAATGTAGATAAGCCTTTAGTAGCAGGTAACCAACAAAAACACAGCTTAAGTAAATGTTAAAAGTTTAAAGGGGGCATAACACACATATTTTCACCCAATCTTATGGTATTCTTAAGTACCTATAGAGTAGTACTAAATCCTTCTTATCTCAAAAAATCTTTAGTTTTAGCATATTTACAAAAGAAAGATACAGTTTTATGACTCTCTCCGAAAACAGCCAAGCTCCTGAAGGCGCGCTGTGGGCGGAGCTAAAGATTGACGAGAACTCGTGCCGATTGCCTACAAAACACAGACATTTGATGCCATTTTACTTACCATCTGCAGTTCTGAATCATGACCGGGATCTTTTATAACTGGGACCGCTCCATCTTTCAGTATCAAACGATGTGCAAATCCAGCGTTGAACTGGGCCTTGTTTATAAAACGTTTGTCAACAAACACACTTGCAAAACTCCGTTTCTACCCCTGCATCATCCACTGTTCTCCGGGAAGCTGAGCCAGGTTATCTTTGCCTTACAACCAAAACCACACTTCTTTAGCGACATTCTTCTCGAGTGAGTCCCGTGCAGCATTGCAGCCAAACGAAGTGCGTTGATGTGCGCACTCTTGTTCTTGCTCTGGGCAATGTGTGCGCGGGCACGCTCTTTTGGGAGTTCCACCCTTCAGGACGTCATGAAGAGCCATGATCTTTCCGAAACTTGTAAGAATCTCAGAAATGTGTATTCAGCACAGAAATACTCTGTTATACGTCCAAATCGTTTTTTGAAACATTGGCCATGTTTAGCATGAGAATCTAACTCTTTAACAGTGTAAATAACTTATCATGCATTAAACAGCATTGGACACCCCGCCCCCTTTAAAGGGGTCATCGGATGCCTATTTTCCACAAGTTCATATGATTCTTTAGGGTCTTAATGAAAAGTCTATAATATACTTTGGTTAAAAATTCTCAAAAGTAGTGTAATAAAACACCCTTTTTTCCTTGTCAAAATCAGCTCTGAAAAAATCAATTAATTTTATTGCATGGTCCCTTTAAATGCAAATGAGCTCTGCTCGCCCCGCCCCTCTCTGCTGTGGGATTATGAGCTGTAATGTTTACTTTAGCCACATTTAGTCACGTTTAGCAGTGAAACTTGCCAACAAGCACATTATTAAGAAAGGCCGTTTGCAAAAATGCATAAAAAACCCTTATACTCACTTCTATCAGGAACAATTCACACAAACATAGATGCATATGTAGATCGGGATCGGTGCTTTCCTTTTTAAAAACAAAAGCAACATCATCCTCTGCGTCTTCAGCGGCTCAGATGTCGGGAGTAAATGACGACTGCTATTCATTATTTCATCCAACAACAGAACACCTCAATCACTCAATCAGAGACATTCTTGTCTTCTCCTGCACCTGAGTCACACAATGGCGATCGGAATCGGACTGTTTGAGCTCGGTGATGGCGGGTCTAAGGTAAAGCACTCATGTCAATCAACTACCGTGGGAGCGGCCTCTGTCTGTGTGTCGTCACACCGACAATAAGCTTAGAATGACCTGATTTTAAAAAGGGGATTTTACCTTTAAAGATTAAAAAAATACCACTGGGTGCATTTTTTTATCATTGTAGGGTGGTTGTGTACACAAACTGCCAACACACATTAATGTTCAAACAACATGTAAAAGTGAGTTTTGCATCCGATGACCCCTTTAAGTAAAGAATAAATGCCTTTGTTAAAAAGATGTGTGGCAGGACTAGGAAAGCCAGTGCTGTAGTGTTAGCTGAAAAAATGTCCAAAAAAACCCTATAATGGAAATGTAAGGAATTTCTCACAAGTTTTAATTGTTGAATAATGAAATAGTTGCAATAGTCTCAACAAGCTGCATGATTTTTTTCTGTCTGTAGCACAAAGAATCCAGGATGAGAGTGCCATACAGGTTACATGCTCAAGTTTCATTTATAGGGTTAAGGTTTGTTTATAAAGTGTGAAGTGTGTTCATTATGTGTAAGTGGTTCAGTCTGAGTTGTATATAATATTACGACTTGTCCCTGGATTTTGCTTTGATACGGTGGAAACATAAATCACAGAACAGCTCTTCTGAGTGCCAAAGAGAATGAAATACATTTTCCTCCCTTCAACACTGGCAGACTGTCAGAATCAGTGTGGGAAAACTTGCTCTATGAGAATAAAACCCACCCATCATTTTCTACAACCTTAAATGAAGCATGAGTGAAAGCTAGCTATGATGTCACCCAAGCACACATAAAATTCCCTTGTGTTTCTTGAGAAAAAGAAGTGCTTACAGTGAGGAAAAAAAAAAAAATTGATCCCCTGCTGATTTTGTATGTTTGCCCACTGACAAAGAAATGATCAGTCTATAATTTTAATGGTAGGTTTATTTGAACAGAGACAGAATAACGACAAAAAAATCCAGAAAAGCACATTTCAAAAAAGTTAGGCCCCGTCCATTGTCCATTAGATGCGATGCAGTTGTCCCCTTAGCAGAAAAACACCCCCAAAGCATAATGTTTCCACCTCCATGTTTGACGGTGGGGATGGTGTTCTTGGGGTCATAGTCAGCATTCCTCCTCTTCCAAACACGGCGAGTTGAGTTGATGCCAAAGAGCTTGATTTTGGTCTCATCTGACCACAACACTTTCACCCAGTTCTCCTCTGAATCATTCAGATGTTTACTGGCAAACTTCAGACGGGCATGTACATGCGCTTTCTTGAGCAGGGGGACCTTGCGGGCGCTGCAGGAGTTAATCCTTCATGGCATAGTGTGTTACCAATTGTTTTTGGTCCCAGCTGCTTTGAGATCATTGCTAAGATCCTCCTGTGTAGTTCTGGGCTGATTCCTCACCGTTCTCATGCTCATTGAAACTCCACGAGGTGAGATCTTGCATGGAGCTCCAGACAGTTATTTTGTGTTTCTTCCATTTGTGAATAATGAACTGTTGTCACCTTCGGGTGTTCTTGTAGCCCATTCCAGTCTTGTGTAGGTCTACAATCTTGTCCCTGACATCCTTGGACAGCTCTTTGGTCTTGGCCATGGTGGAGAGTTTGGAATCTGATTGATTGATTGCTTCTGTGGACAGGTGTCTTTTATACAGGTAACAAGCTGAGATTAGGAGCACTTCCTTTAAAAGGGTGCTCCTAATCTCAGCTCTTTACCTGTATAAAAGACACCTGGCAGCCAGAAATCTTGATGACTGATAGGGGATCAAATACTTATTTCACTCATTAAAATGCAAATCAATGTAGAACTTTTTCGAAATGTGTTTTTCTGGATTCTGGATGGTTTTTTGTCTCTCACTGTTAAAATAAACCTACCATTAAAATTATAGGCTGATCATTTTTTTGTCAGTGGGCAAACATCAAAATCAGCAGGGGATCAAATATTTTTTTTCCCTCACTGTACTTCTATTGAATTTGCACTTGTACTGTACTAAAATGCCACTTAAGTGCACTTCAAAAGACACTTTCATGCCTGTTTCTTAACTGTACCTTACGTGAGGGTGAGTTAAGAACATTTAGGGTGAGCATTTTACTCACCCTCATGCCATCCTAGGAGTATATGACTTTCTTCTTTCAGACAGAGTTACAATCATTCAGTTATATAAAAAAAAGTCATGAAGTTTTAAATATAGATATTTTTCGTACATAAATGCATCAATTCACTTTTATTAACCCCCTGGAGCCATGTGGAGTACTTTTATGATAGATGGATGCACTTTATTATGTTTATGGACTTCAAAATCTCAACAGCCATTCACTGCCATTATAAAGCTTGGAAGAGCCAGGACATTTTTAAATATAACTCTGATTGTATTTGTCTGAAAGAAGAAAGTCATACACAATTAGGATGGCCTGAGGATGAGTAAATCATGGGGTCATTTTCATTTTTGGGTGAACTATTCCTTTAATACAAATGTAAACAGTATTTGCAAATAACATGCAATCAGGAGTCTAAGGTGTTCTGTAATTAGTACTATTTTTAAAAGTGTGCTACAGTGTGTTTCTTTTTAACAAGGGGGTGTTTGCTAAAAAACATACTCTTTGGTTGTAAGTTTTAAGGAATCACGTTAGGGTTTTGTCTTGTCTTCATGCCTGAAGAAGAATACAAGTGATTTTCTTTTCATACAAACACCAAAAAGATTCACACTCAGTGTTTAGGCAATAAACTATATTTATAAATAAAACAATTTGTTTTGTTTTGTCTTAAAACAGTGTACAGTGAGTATTAAATTGAAGCATTCAATACTATCTGTTTCCAATAATTAAAAATGTTATAAATGCATCTGAGGGGAAAAAAGGCAGGTTAACAGAGAAACAATGAAGCAGAGTGCTGATAGTTAATGATGACAGACATTAACATAGTAAGTACTGTGTTGTTTGGGGAAGAGTGAGAGAGTGAAGAGAGCTGCTCCTCATCATTTAATAATAATAACAATAGTGCATCATCAGGTTCATTCAGGGCTGCTGATAATATTAAAAATCACTCTTGGAGGTTTAGTACATGTATCTCCCAATTGAAATTCTTCAAATCAATATCAAACCATAATCGACTTGATTTACATATTCAATAAATCTCCCTGGTCTTATTGTGCACAGTTCATCAGTTTAGGTTATTAAAACAACAAAACAGATGAAAAAACATCATGCATCATGTTTAATAAATTCATTTTAACCCAAAGAGTAAGGCAGACTTTTAAAGTCCTGTCTGTAAACTTAAAAACTCTCTCTCTCACTCTCCACAATTATTAGCAGGAAATTAAAGTCATAAATATAAAACAGTTGCCAAAGATTCTATCCTTTGATAGCGTTTGTCTTTTTAAAATCATTAAAAACTTATTTGTTCATCCTTAAAAAGCACATTTACTCTTCTCATGCTTTTCTATACCACTTAAAGGTTTAGTTCGCCCAAAATTGAAAATTCTGTCATTAATTACTCATTTTCAAAACACAAGTTAAATTTTTTTAATCAAGTCCTAGAGCTTCCTGACTCTCCATAGAAAACAAGGGTGCTACCACGTTCAAGGTCCAGAAAGGTACCAAGAACATCGCCAAAATAGCAAAATAGCATTGACAAAAATTAACCGTAATTTTATGAAGCTATAAAAAAATCTTTTTGTGCGCAAAGAAAACAGCTAAAACACTTTTATTTGTTTTTCGTTTGTTTTTGTCTTCTTTGCACACAAAAAGTATTCCCATAGCGTCATAAAATTACAGTTGAATAGGGCTTAATTCGAATTGACTATTCAGTTTTTAAAAATCCTCAAATTTATTTTACCCACGTTCAGTAACTGTAAGAAAATTACTGTGGCAATAGCATTTCTGTGGTAAAGATATGGCCAAATAATAAAGATTAAGTTGACATTTGACTTAAATGTTGATTAATCAATATTAAACAAGGATTAGATCGCGCAGTGAAGTGTAAAAACAATCGCCAGGCCTTTGGCGCCCTCTGCAGGCCTTTGATGTAATGTGTAATGTACTTTAGCTCTATTGCTTATAATGCATTGTGTATTATTTCAATTATGTATAATTTCATTTATTTTGTGCAATAAAACCGTATGGTTTCTTGCTTTTAATTCTTTATTTTTTCAACTATTATTGTTTCATTGCTATTATATATGTATTTTAAGTCATTTTAAAGGCTATTTTTCACTTACATCTATTTTATTACCACAAAAAAATAATAATTATAGGGCCCTATGATATCCGTTTTATTTCCAAATTAATTTTTTTCCATTTAAATTTTTCTATACTCTGTTTTAATAGTTAAATAAATTTTTTACAGTATTATTTTAACTAAATTCTTTTCCATTACTTTTCTGGATTCCATTTTAATGGTTCCATTACAGTAAACTTGTAGATTTGTTTTGTGGGAAATTAGTAGTTTAGAATAATCGATATGAAAATAGTCGTTAGTGGCAGTCCTACAGTTGAACCACTGATGTCACATGGACTATTTTAAGTCCTTACTTTGTTTCTGTGCCTTGAACATGGTAGGACCCTTGCTGTCTGAAGGCTCAGAAAGCTCTCTGATAATTTCTCTGATAAATAATTTCATTTGTGGTCCGAAGATTGAACGAAGGTCTTATGGGTTTGGAACGACATGAGAGTCATTAATGCCAAAATGTTCATTTTTTGGGTGAACTATCCATTCAATTTAGTTCATCTTTGATTGAAAAACATATCTTGAGGTTAATAAACCTGTCAGAGGACAAAAATGTAAAAAATGCAGGTAAAGTACATAAAAAGTACACAAAACCCAGCAAGCATTCACCTTCATCACTGCATCACACAGAGTCTCTGAGGGCATCATGGGATACGTGATCTGTTCCAGTTTTCTTCACTGAAGAAAGTGCAAGCCACAGGACACAGGAGGGACATTGGGAGGGACACTCACCCACTAAAATGTCAATGCATCTCTTTCTCGTCTTCCTCCCTAATCTTTCTTTGCTTTCACAGTGCCTCAAGCATGTGAGTTGACCCTCGGGGTCACCTAAAGCTCATCACATGACGTCGACGAAGAACTCACTGGGGTTCCCCATGGCCATGCGGAAGGATTGGCGTGAGGCCGTGAGTTCGGGTGGCACTGAAGACAGGTCTCGGTCTGGAGGAGAGCCCGGCGCTGCTGTTACAGGTGTCTGTGGCTGTGGAGGGAGGCCGGGCGCTGCACACACCAGGCTCTGAACGCTCCGGATGGTGTGTGAGCTACGCACGCTGTGTTCACTAAGGGCTGCTGCAGAGCGCTCACTGGGAGCCTTCTCTCTTTTCTCAGACTCGCTGCCGCTGCCGGATCGACCTCCGGACTCTTGCGGTCCAGCCGCTGCTTTTGCATCGTTTTTGCTGCCGCTGCGATTCGAGCCACTGCTTCGACTGCCTGTGAGCAAAATGAAAGAAAGGAAAGTGAGACTTTCTGTTTTCAGGCATTTTTTCATGAATTCCCTTTGTAATTGGATCAGGTATAATTAAGCAGAAGAGTCAAATACAGGGTCCGAAAACTGCCATTAAGTGGCAATATTTGCCCCCTGGAAGTGATTTCTATTTGTAAACAAAGCCAAAAGTTTACCTTGCAGAATCTGCTAAATGTTAATTATTTTATCAAAATAAGAGGAATCATACAAAATGCATGCCATTTTTTATTTAGTGCTGATCTAAATAAGATATTTCACATAAAAGACGTTTACATATAGTCCACAAGAGAAAACAATAGTTGAATTGATAAAAATGACCCTGTTCAAAAGTTCACATACACTTGATTCTTAATACTGTGTTGTTACCTGCATTTTTTGTTTAGTGATTGTTTAGTTCACAAGTACCTTATTTGTCCTAAACAGTTAAGCTGTCTGCTGTTCTTCAGAAAAATCCTTCAGGTCCCACAAATTCTTTGGTTTTTCAGCATTTTTGTGTATTTGAACCCTTTCCAACAATGACTGTATGATGTTGAGATCCATCTTTTCACACTGAGGACAACTGAGGGACTCATATGCAGCTATTACATAAGGTTCAAACGCTCACTGATGCTTCTGAAGGAAACACAATGCATTGAGTCAGGGGTGTAAACTTTTGCCTAAATATGTGACCCTGGACCACAAAACCAGTCATAAGGTAAAATTTTACAAAACTGAGATATATACATCATATGAAAGCTCAATAAATAAGCTTTCTATTGATATATGATTTGTTAGGATAGGACAATATTTGGCCGAGATACATCTTTTGGAAAATCTGGAATCTAAGGGTGCAAAAAAAATCAAAATACTGAGAAAATCACCTTTAAAGTTGTCCAAATTAAGTTCTTAACAATGCATATTACTAATCAAAAATTACATTTTGATAGGTTTACAGTAGGAATTTTACAAAAAATCTTCATGGAACATGATCTTTACTTAATTTCCTAATGATTTTTGACATAAAAGAAAAATCAATAATTTTGACCCATACAATGTATTTTTGGCTATTGCTACAAACATACCCCAGCGACTTAAGACTGGTTTTGTGGTCCAGGGTCACATATCTTCTTTTTTCATTTTGTACTGCTCTCCAGAAGATACAAATAAAAAAATCTAATAAGTTGAATTTACCCTGATTTTCAAATTCAAAAAGTTTTCACCCCTGGCTCTTAATGAATCGTGTTTCCTTCTGAAGCATCAGTGAGTGTCTGAACCTTCTGTAATAGTTGCATGAGTCTTTTCACACTGAGGACAACTGAGGGACTCATGCACAATTACAGATGGTTCAAATGCTCACTGATTCTTTTGAAGGAAACACAATGCATTTAAAGCAGGAGGTGAAAACTTTTGAACATAATCAAAATGTGTAAATTATTTTTTTTTTTTGCCAAAACATAATTTATTTTCATTTGGTACTGCCCTTCAGAAGCTACAGAAGATACTTGCATGTCTTCCAGAAGACAAAATAAGTTATATTTCCTGTGATCCTAAATTCGAAAAGTTAATGCATCGTTTTACCTTCTAAAGCATCAGTGAGCATTTGAACCTTCTGTTATAGTTCAGTATGAGTCCCTCAGTTGTTTCCTTTATTAAAAACAGAAATATTTTATTACAAATTTATTAGAAATGTCTTTACTGTCACTTTTTATCATTGTAATGCTTCCTTGCTAAATGAAAATATTTATTTGCTGTTGTTTTTTTCTTTTTTATTTAAAGGTTACTTACCCCAAACATAGACTATAGTGGAGAAGAAAGCAGTTCTTTTAAATTCTAATAATATTTACCAATATTATTGTTTTTACTGTATTTCTGATCAAGTAAATGCAGTCTTGATGAGAACAAGAGACTTCTTTCGACATAAAAAGTCAAATTATTAGTGGTACTCTCATGACCGCATGTCGGAAGAGAAGAAATTGTTGAATGAAGTTGTTATTTTTGTTTTCTTTGCGCACATAAGGTATTCTTGTAGCTTCGTAACATTACGGTTGAACCTCTGATGTCAAATTGACTATTTTAACCATGTCCTTACTACCTTTCTGGACCTTGAACGTGTTAGTTGCATTGCTGTCTATGCAGGGTCAGAAAGCTCTCAGATTTCATCAAAAGCATCTTCATTTGTGTTACAAAGATGAAAGTCTTACGGCTTTGGAACGACATGAGAGTGAGTAATTAATGACAGAATTTTCATTTTTGTGTGAACTGTTTCTTTAATTTCCACCCCTGATTGAACACAGTCTCACCTTCGCTGTGCGGGCTGCCAGCGCTGCCGCCCCCTGCAGGAAAGTTGTAGCTGGGGTCGTGCACAGGGTGGGGATTATACGGGTGAGGGATCGGGTACTGATAAGGGAACGTGAGCGGCCAGGGAGCTACACCAGGGTGAGGCAACGGAGCCAGAGTGTCCTGGTCAGAAGCCCCACTAGAACCGTCATGGTCATGCAAGGTCAGACTGGCCATATCTGAGACACAAGAGGAACAAACAAGAGGGAATAGTGTTTACTCCAAATGAATGAATAAAAGATGTTTTAATGTGAAAGAGTGGGGGGAAACAGAAGAACTAAAAACCAGGAACCTACTGCCACACAGGTCGCCGAAGATGTAATAGCACTGTTCAGAGAAGGTGATCTTGTTGACAGTGTGCCGGATGTAACCAGCTTTTAGCAAATTGCTGGCATATTTGCGTGCCTCCCGTCTGTCAGTAAAGCCCTCGACGTGATGATAGAGCCAATCCACCACATCTGAACCTGAGAGGAAAACAAATATTCTACTTTTGAACAGTTTTCAGAATATCCACATCCATGAATGGTGTCATCCATTTATGGCAAATACTTTAATGGACTCTACCAATCAGTGGCGGGACCATATGCAAAAAATCTGTATGGGCTCCAACTCGGTTTACTTGTTGATTTTTCTTAAGTACATAACGGTACGCGAGTATTCACAAGCTGTTTTATTTACGGTATAAATGCTTGGAAATAATAATGAACGTTTTCAAGTCCATTCATTGTTTGTAGCATGCAAGTCTCAGCCAATAAATTCTGACAATTTTATGATAAAATGCAAACAATAAATGTGTTTTTATGACACTTTTTCATTTGTAGTGAGATAAAGATATATTCGCCTCAGATCAAGCGGCATGTAAACCGATGATCCTTTCCTTTTTAATATTTGCAGCACGAAATAAACATGAAAAAATATTTGAATGCATGTTTAAAAAAAAATAAAAATAAATACTATGTCTCATTAAATCGGCCAGAGTTAAAACATTTTGTGAGTAAGTCATATTAATAGTAACATAACATTTAGCCTACCTCAGAAAAGCCAACAAGCCTATAACTTTGCCAACATTGTTTTATATTTCTCATAGATCAGCCTGTTAACTGAGTTGAAGCCTACGGTTTTTTGCTGTTTTGTAATATTAAATGTGACAGGTTGGATTCCACAGACTTTTTATGTTATTTTATTTATTTATTTATTTTTGAACAGAGTAGGTGGAATTTTCACAGTAAATTTATGCAATATAACATCATTTAAAGTAGTAATTCAAACCATTCTATAGATATATTTATCATGTCTGTGAGGCAAATATTATATTTTTGTGAAGCGCTCCTCCTCAAAACAGAGATGGCAGAAAGCGCATGTTTGTTTTCTTCAGCTATTTTACAAAAGCACAACATTTTGTTGATATTGTGAGTGCACACAAATAAAAGTAGACTTTTTGCAGTTCCGAAAGATATTACTCTTACCTTTATGTGCAAAAATGATGGCGTATTTTAGGTTCCCACTCTTATTAAGAAAAAAATACAAGTAATCGCGCTGTGTTTCCATGTCCTGCAATGCACACTTTAGATTCCACTCTCCGCACAAACGATTGGATATGCGCACATTTATCTAGGTTAAATGTTTAAATTAATATTGTGAAATGCATCAAGTGTTTTGTCTGTAAATTTTATTTTAGGCAAGTTAATTTGAGAAGGCTAAATTAATCAAACATGCTCAACTCATTGCCGCTGGCCGCTTGGTTGTTACTGAATTTAACAAACATAAAATGTTCCATACATATTTCTAAATGAACTTAATAAAGAAATGAAACTAAATCTAGCCACTTTTCCATTAGTGTTTGCCATTTTGTTTTGTTTGCACACAAACATTTTTTCACGTAGCTTCATAACATTACGGTTGAACCACTGATGTCACATGGACTATTTTATCGATGTCCTTACTACCTTTATTGGCCTTGAAAGTGGTAGTTACATTGCTGTCTATGGAGGGTCAGAAAGCTCTCGGATTCCATCAAAAAAAATATCGTCATTCAGGGTTCGAAATTGCTTGCATATGCTCCCAAAATTGAATCTGCGCGACCTCAAATTATATTTGGCAGCATTTGTGCGAGTGCAAGAAATTGTTGTGGTGCGACTTGGTTTCATTTCTTTACAAAACATTCATTAGCCTAACTACTGTGATGTTTGATTGTGTACAATTAAAAGGTCTCCACAATCTGCTTTTGAAGAAATCTACTATATTTCGTGCTACAGCGCACATTCTGTCAGATACAATTCTGGCGCCTCCGTCTTAATATACTGTAGAACGCGGCATACATTCACATCAGATGATAACTCAGCGGAAGAGTTGCACTCACGCAGGTGCATAATTTCCACTGGGGACACGCTTTTCAAAATCCTGTTTGCGTCCTCCCACTTTCAAATGTTTTGTTAAAGTAATCTCTTGTATTGTAGAATGCAAGTTCAGCGCCGCCAAGAGTTTCGCGCAATCGTTAAAATGAAACCAAAAGTAAAACGTGCATTCAAAAGCATTTTTAATACCCCAAGTTTAGAGATCGACTCCCAAATGCGCCCAAATTAGTCTACATAAAATATCTAGGCTGTTATTAGTATGTGGGCTATACTAAGTTGTGTAGTTGTCTATAGCTCTGTATCATGCTTGAAAAAATCGGTATCTGTTTGCATTTTGAATATTGAAAGAGTAGCCTACTTTGATTATGGCTGCATTTATTGTCTACACGACTAAGAAAGAACTATGTCGTTTATTTTTTGTTATTTATACTGTAGATTGTTTTAAAATGCAATTCCCTTTAATTTAAATGGCTGTACCTATAATAGAGAAAAGGAACATCTTGTTTATGTACTCATATTTTCATTAATTCTTGTCCCTTGCTTCAATCGTAAAATAAATATATGAAGGCTTTCAGAATCAGCCCATTTGCAAAACATTGGCAATCAGAATCAGTCATGAAGAATCAAAATAGCTGCATTACTAAAAAGAAATTGAGTGCTCCTAAAATTTTTTTGGTGCTCCTAACTTGAACTTTTTGCACCAGTGCTACCAAGTAAAAAAGTTAATTTTGAGCCCTGTCATTTGTGTTCCGAAGGTGAACGAAGGTCTTACGGGTTTGGAATGATATGAGGGTGAGTAATTAATGACAGAATTTGTCTTTTTGGCTGAACTATCCCTTTAATTTTTAAGAGTGGGGGTGCAGTTTTACCTATGAAGGCGTTGGGGATGGTGATCTTCAGCCACATTCTGTCTCGCACCTCCAGGCCTGACTCTGAAGATGCCATTGCTTTGGCTACTGCTGCCATGTCGCTGTGTATGGACAGATGGAAATCCTCGAAACCTGCAGAGTAAAGCACAGTGAGACCGTGCACAACCGTTCACAGACGTGAGTGAATTGCAAAGATGTGCTCTGAACATCTAGGTGTTCTAGCCATTATCAACTGATTTAGAAAGAGTTTCTGATCAATCTAATTACCCTTGTGAAAAAGAAATGTTCTTAATTGTACTTGTAGTGTACTTCAAATCTTTACACACCTAAGTACACTTTTAAAAAGTGCACTTTGCATTTTGCTTTGCTTTTTGTTTAAATAATCTTTTACACTTATTTTAATGTATTGACTAACATACTAATGCACATGTAAAGTATTTGATTATGATTTTAACAGTTGTCCTCACATTTAAAGTTAATATATTTTGAATGTGCTAAATTGCAACTTCATTGTTAGAAATGTGTGATTACATATATATTTAAATACTGTATACAACCAGTCAAAATTTTTAATGTTTTAAAGAAGTCTCTTCTGCTCACAAAGCCTGCATTTATTAGATCCAATGTACAGCAAAAACAGTGAAATTTTGAAATATTTTTACTATTTAAAATAACTGTTTTATGTTTGAATATATTTTAAAATGTAATTTATTCCTGTGATCAAAGCTGAATTTTTAGCATCATAACTCCAGTCACACGATCCTTCAGAAATTATTATAATATTCAGATTTTCTGTTCAAGAAACATTTATTATTATTATTATTATTATTATTAATATTTAAAACAGTTGATCAGGATTCTTTGATGAATAGAAAGATCCAAAGATCAGCATTTATCTAAAAAAAAAAGCTTTTTTAACATTATATATGGAAGTAAAATACTGACAAATGTTTTTGAAGCAAAACAGGGTGCTGTATAGCACTAACTGAAATAAAATGCATGGTGTTAACAGTGCTTGCATTTTAAGGTTGTGCAATTCAACATGGGTGGATATTTAGGCTGTGAATTTTTCAAGTGGAAACATAAAATTTCATTTGTAAAATTTTCAATGTTAATAATACAGATTATTTTAAAATACAACTTTCACAATTGCATTGTTTACAATTTCAATATTAAATATTCATATTATTTTAAAATACAAATTTAACAATTGCAGTGTTCAAAATTTCAATACTAAATAATTTCAATACAACCTTTGATACTTGACAGGACATTTCGGTGCGTATTATTTCGCTTCCAAAAATTCAGCGATTCAAATTCGCCAAGCAATTCGATGCTACACATCCGGGTATGGCAGGAAGAGCAATTGAGCATCGATACAAAATCGACGCCTGTTGCTTTCCGCTTCACCAGCAGGTGGTGAAAGCGAGTCTTGCTGAGACCATTGCGGTCCGTGTACCTTTTATTCATTTATGAAATAAGCAGAAATTATATATATATATATATTAACTAACTCTGTTCACACAAATATTTATTTGTTTAGTTAAATATTTAATTTTATGGTATAGTTTTTAATCTGAGTAGCCTGCTGTACCCAGACAGCTCAAAGGAGAACAGATCAATGTTCAGTCAAGTGTTTCTTTTAGACATTATGCTCAGTTTGGGATAAGCGATGGTAAGTGCAAATACTGTAATGCAAATAGGCTGAATACCGAGGGTGGAGTATTTAATTTTTACTGTACTATCATAGCCACGGGAACGTTTCATTTTGCCAGCTTTGCCACTTATTATAAATGTGGACAGTGTATATGCTTAAGTAAAATGTTGATATCAGTTATATAATAAGTAATGGCTTGAAAAGTCGGTGTTTCACGGTGGTCGGCCATCCACCAACGTAGGCTACTTGCCCACGTCCCACCTTTCGTTTTTTTTTATAAAAATTGTATAATAAAATATTTTTTATAGAAATGATATCAATGTAGTTAAGCGGAACAACAGACAATCGTCCGCTTCAGGACGATACAGCAGGTGCAACAGCGCACGAGACGAGTGATCCTGCGAGATGATTGACACAACAATTAATATAGATAGATAGATAGATAGATAGATAGATAGATAGATAGATAGATAGATAGATAGATAGATAGATAGATAGATAAAGTATAAAATAGCAGGGTTTTTTTTTCGTTTAAACTGTCTTTTTTAACTCTAGCCTAATATTTTATTTCCCTGGGCCCACCCAGTTGGTGAGCAATCGGTGGATGGCCGAAAGTCCGTGAAACACCGATTCTGCACAAGCCTATCTAGCTATTGATCAACATTTTACCTAAGCATCTAGGCTGTGCAGATTTAACCTAAATTTCAGCAAAATAAAACGTTTCTGTGGCTATATTGGTATATGTATATTACCTGCAGGCACCTATATTTTCTTCTTAATTAACAAAAGTTCACTTTGCGCTCTTGGCTTCTGCCTCCTCTATGGTCCTGTCAATCATCTCGCTGGATCGCTCGTCTGGCCAGCTGTTGCTCGTGCTGTATGTAACACCGTGAAAAGCGACTTTTTAAAGTGTTATTTTTATCTAGCTGATGTCAACATTTTACTTGAGCATCTATGCACACTTATAATAACTTAAATCCTGGCGAAATTAAACGTTCTTGTGGCTATGATATACAGTACCTACAATAAAAACATAATTTTCCACCCTGGGTAACCTTCAGTCGATTTGCATTACAGTATTTGCACTTACCATCGCTTGTCCAAAACTGAGTATAATGTCTAAAAGATACTCAGATTAAAAAAAAAAAAAAAAAAAAAAACATACAGCAAAATAAAACATGCTGGGTGCAGATTAATATTTATGAAATAAATATTTCTGTGAAAAGAGTTAGAGAAGAAAGCCTAGTCAGAGGACTATCGTCTTGTTGACTCTCCTTTTAATAGAAACAGCAGGTATGCGATCGTTAAAAAAAATAAAAAATCAAGAAATAACGCGACCAAAGCTGTAAATTATTTTAAAGCCTTTATTCTATTGTTTGATTAATTTGTAACTATTTACTTCTTATGTACATTTCTTATGTGATTTTCTAATTGCTTTTCCAATTTTATTATGATTATTTTTAACTTTAGTTATATTATATTTTGATGTAATAAATGTTATTGCACTTGTATGTTTGTTGTTTTAAAGACTGCAAAAGAATTAAAATAAATAACGATCTTTTATTTTGTTGAACGAACAATGGATGGGGTCTCTATGGCTCTGGATGGAGTCACCGGTTTTTCGTTGTCTGAACAAATAAAAAAATGAATAAAGGAGCCGTTTTCTTATTTCTGCTTATTTCATTTCAAATTACAAATCAAATGAATAAAAGGTACACGGACTGGACCGCAATGGTCTCAGCAAGACTCGCTTTCACCACCTGCTGGTGAAGCGGAAAGCAACAGGCGTCGATTTTGTATCGATGCTCAATTGCTCTTCCTGCCATACCCGGATGTGTAGCATCGAATTGCTTGGCGAATTTGAATCGCTGAATTTTTGGAAGCGAAATAATACGCACCGAAATGTCCTGTCAAGTATCAAAGGTTGTATTGAAATTATTTAGTATTGAAATTTTGAACACTGCAATTGTTAAATTTGTATTTTAAAATAATATGAATATTTAATATTGAAATTGTAAACAATGCAATTGTGAAAGTTGTATTTTAAAATAATCTGTATTATTAACATTGAAAATTTTACAAATGAAATTTTATGTTTCCACTTGAAAAATTCACAGCCTAAATATCCACCCATGTTGAATTGCACAACCTTAAAATGCAAGCACTGTTAATACCATGCATTTTATTTCAGTTAGTGCTATACAGCACCCTGTTTTGCTTCAAAAACATTTGTCAGTATTTTACTTCCATAATTATACACTATACCATTCAAAAGTTTGGAGTCAGGGGGAAGAAATTAATACTTTTTTTTAGCAAGGATGCTTTAAATTGATCAAAAGTGATGATAAAGACATTTATGATGTTACAAATGATTTCTATTTCTATTTTAAATGCTGTTCTTTTTATTCATCAAAGACTTGAAAAAAATCTACTCAGCTGTATTCAACATAATGATAATAATAATAATAATAAATGTTTCTTGAACAGTGTATTAGAATGATTTCTAAAGGATCATGTGACACTGAAGACTGGAGTAATGATGCTGAAAATGTTGCTTTGATCACAGAAATAAATTACATTTTGAAATATGTTAAAATAGAAAGCAGTTATTTTAAATGGTAAAAATATTTAAAATTTTAACTGTACTTTTGCTTGGTGAGCAAAACAGACTTATTTAAAAAACATTAAAAAATCTTACTATTCCAAAACTTTTGACTGGTAGTGTACATGGCATACAAGTTTCAATAAAAAAAGCCATTAAAGTATATTTTAATTTACCATAAATGCTTGTCAGTACATTCAGCAGTACACTTAAACCATATTTCCAAGAGAATAGCAGTAATTATGAAATTACATATAAAGATATACAATAAGCACTCTCAATATAATTTTGCATTTATTATATATTTGAACTGTAATAAATTTTCATTTATTTGTAAATAAAATGCAATTTAATATCTGAAAACATTACATTTAGTTCACACTACTATATTCTTTTAAAGTATTTAATTTCCGTATAAAAGTACTCTAAAAGTACTTTTTCACAAGGGCTGAAATTACTGCATAATTTCCTTTTTTTTAGAGTTTATGTATTTTATTCAAGACCAATCACAAATCTTTGATTTTTATTTGACACACTCAGTTGTTAAGGGCTGCGATCACAACACAGTAAGCAGTGGGTTGGCAGGTGAAGTCATCCTCTGGCGACAGACAGCGGGCACAGCAGAGGTGGATTATGGGAAGGGTGGGTGGATAAACACTTACGCTCAGTCTCTGGAATGGAGCTTGTGATGGAGGAGCTGGTGGAGGTGATTGTGCTCATGGAAGGGCTCATACCGTACACTGGGTACGCCCCCGTCATAGCGGCAGTGTGAGACACCCAGGCAGCAGGGTCTATGGGACGGATCGGCTCACCTGAACAAACACAGGGGGAGTGAACAGATGCCTGGTCACTTTAGATGCTAACAAAGAGGTCACAAACTGTAAAGGAAATTTATTTAATTTTAACTGGAAGTGAAATGTTGTGAACACCACTTCATGTTGACTTGGAAAGAATAGTTCACCCAAAAAATGAAAATTTACTCATCCTCAGGCCATCTAAGATTAAGATGAGTTTCGAGAGTTTGTTAAAATAGGGTGACCATACGTTCTCTTTTCCCCTGGACAAAAAATGCGTCCAGCCGGGATTCCCTAAATTGCCTAAAATGTCTGGGATTCGACTTTTGCTTTCTACAGTCACCATTCATTGTGTGCGTTTTTGTATTAAAGCCTTGCATGACTGTATTCTTAATCCCGCTTCCACAAGCATTCTAATAATAAATATAATTTCCGCGCATCACAGAGTCGTTATCAATATGCAGAGTATTTAAATCACTTTGGCCAAATCCGCATTGGGCTGATTTGAAACTGTTAAGGCAGGTTAATTTTCTCCTGTGGGTTAAAAGTTTGAAATATTGCATAGATTCCATTTGACTGAAATGCTTGAATTGAAACATTTTGCATTCTACCTGTGATGTAACTGTGGTAGATATTAGTATTGTGAAGGATGGTCACCCTAGTTAAAAGAGTCTTGATGATGGATTTGTTTCTTACAGCCATGCAGCTTTTTACTTCACAGGACGTTAACTGATGGACTGGAGTGGTGTGGATTACTTGTGGATTATTGTGATGTTTTTATCAACAGTTTGGACTCTCTTTCTGACGGCACCCATTCACTGCATAGGATCTATTGGTGATCAAGTGATGTAATGCAAAATTTCTCCAAATATGTTCCCATGAAGAAACAAACTCTATAACACTATATTGCCAAAAGTATTGGGACACCTCCTTCTAATGAACAGGTTTGACTAATTTAGTAATTTCCATGAGTACAAATCTTAATGTTTAAGCATATAATTATATTCTAGGGTATTGTGTGCTTCCAATTTTATAGCAACAGTTTGGACAGGACCCTTTTCTATTCTAACATGACAGTACATCTGTGTATAAAGCAAAGTTTAAAAAGAAACTATTATTTCAGTCAGTTTAGAAGAACTTGACTGAACTGGTAAAACCAAGTCCTAATCTCAGCTGAACTCCTCTGGTGTGACTTTAAATGCAACCTTGAGCCAAAAACTCATCACCAAACACCAATGACTTGTACATTTATTATATGGACAAAAGTATTGGGACACCCCCTTCTTTAGAACAGAAAAAGGCTCTTCCAAAACTTCGGCAACAAAGATGGAAGCATAATTTGTGTATTTAAAAATTGCATTTCCATCTCTGTTGTTGTTTTGGAAGTGTCTAAAATGACTGTAGGCTACCCATATGCACAAGTCATTGGTGTTTGGTGATGAGCTTGCCTTATACACAGATGTACTGTCATGTTAGAATAGAAAAGGGTCCTGTCCAAACTGTTGCTACAAAATTAAAACCATACAATACCCTAGAATATTATTATATGCTTAATCATTAAGATTTGTACTCATGGAAATTACTAAAGTAGTCAAGCCTGTTCATTAGAAGGAGGTGTCCCAATACTTTTGGCACTATCTTGGATGGCCTCAGGATGAAAACTTTTTGGGTGAATCTTTTCTTTAATAACACTGTAAACCACTAGCGCTCTTACTTCGTGGGAGGGTGAAACAGCTACGTGGGTTTGGATCCCAACATTTGGCCACAGTCAGTGTGATGGGTCTGTAAACGTGAACATACACAATTATAAGGAACATTCTTGTTGATATAAATCTAATTTAGTCCATAATGAGCAAACCAGACATCACTGTGTCCACCTCTTACCCAGGTTTATGGACAATCTCTCGCAGCACCCTCACTGCATCATCATTACTCATGTTCTCAAAGTTGATATCGTTCACCTACAAGACAAAAACAACTTTAAGAAATCACAAACAACAACCATGAGCAGGAATAGCTTACAGTATAGATCCAAACAGACCTGCAGAAGCATATCACCAGGCTCAATGCGTCCGTCAGCAGCCACCGCACCGCCCTTCATGATGGAGCCGATGTAGATTCCTCCATCGCCCCTCTCGTTACTTTGCCCGACTATACTAATGCCCAGAAAATTATACTTCTCTATAGCAAGAGGAAGAGAGAAAAACGAAATGGAGAGATGAACAGCAGAACATTCAGTTGCAATCAAAATTATTCAACCCCCTTGACCTGCAAGACATTTTGCTGCAGAGAACAACATTTTGTGAAAACAATTCAACAAAGGCATTGAAGAAAGTTTATTAATACACATTTGAGTAATTCTGATAACGTAAGTTGATGAATAATTAAAAATATAAAACTGGCTCTAAATATTCATGCTTCAAATTATTCAACCCCAAAGGTAAAATTTGGTGCAGAATCTTTTATTCATCAAAACCACCAATAAACGCTGCTTGGAAGTGCTTAGAAGCTTCTGTCACCTCTCTACTGCAATCTTGGCCCATTCCTCGCCTCAAAAAGCTTTCAGATCACTGATAATCTTTGGGTTTCACTTTGCCACTGCTTTCTTTAAATTCAACTAAATATTTTAATAAGAATTCAATCTGGAGACTGAACAGGCCACTCAAGAACATTGTATGACTGATCCCTGGACCAAGCATAAGTAGATTTGGATGTTTACTTTAGGATGATTGTCCTGCAGCAAAGTCCATTGATTATTAGTTTCAGTCATTGCACCAAAGGCATCACAATTCTTGGCAAAATGACCTGATACTTCAAAGAATCCATGATGTCCTTCATACGGTCATGTTTTCAACAGTAAAACAGCCCCATAACAGGACTGGTCCACCTCCATGTTTGACCATGGAGATGGTGTTCTTCTGTTCATAAGCTTTGCCTTTTTTGCACCAGACATACCGCTGATCCATGGGTCCAAAAAGTTCCAGTTTGGTCACATGACTCCATAAAACATTCTTCCAGAACTCCACAGCTCTATCCAAATTTTAGCATGTTCAAGTCGCCTTTGTTGCTCTTCTTTGTCAAGAGTGGTATTTGGCAAGATCCCTCAACATGAAGGTCACACTTGTCTAATGTTCTTCTTATACACTGCATTGAAATGTTTTTCCTTCTTTCGTCGGCTCATCTTGCAAGTCTTTGGCTGTACATTGCAGGTTTTTCTCAGTTGCTCTGATCAAACATTTTATGATATTGTGCTATTTTTATTCAACACCCTCAAAGGTTTTCTGGTACAGCACATGTTAAACTAAGGAATAAGGCTGCCAGCTGTGTCTCTAGGAACTTTTAATGTCTTGGAAATCTTCATGTAGCCTTAGACTTTCTGATATAATAAAACTATTTCTTCTCTATAGCTTTTGTGAGAGCTCTGTTTACTTTGCCATATTTGCTACTCACCTTCAACATGCATGGGCTATGCATGGGTATGGATGTGTAACAGCTCAAGCTAATTCTGTTTTCTCATAGAGTTTCTAAAGCAGGGGTCCCCAAACTTTTTTCTGAGAGGGCCACATAATTTTATTTTCTTTAATGGGGGGCCGGGTCAGTTTATAAAAGAAAATACCATGGGCCGGTCTGACTACTAGTATTATTATTATTTTATTATGATTTTACCTGTATTTATTCTACCTTTTAATGCTAGAATAGTTTATTTTGTTATGCACCACACAGACAAATGATCGTTTATTTTCAAAAGATATACAGGTGCATCTCAATAAATGAGAATGTCATGAACAAGTTCATTTATGTCAGTTCAACTCAAATTGTGAAACCTGTGTATTAAATACATTTAATGCACACAGACTGAAGTAGTTTAAGTCTTTGGTTCTTTTAAATGTGATGATTTGGCTCACATTTAACAAAAACCCACCAAATCACTCTCAACAAATTAAAATATGGTGACATGCTAATCAGACTATCAACTCAAAACACATGCAAAGGTTTCCTGAGCTGTCAAAATGGTCTCTCAGTTTGGTTCACTAGGCTACACAATCATGGGGAAGACTGCTGACATTCATTGCCAAAGAAGCTGGCTGTTCACAGAGTGCTGTATCCAAGCATGTTAACAGAAAGTTGAGTTGAAGGAAAAAGTGTAGAAGAAAAAGATGCACAACCAACCAAGAGAACCGCAGCCTTGAGAGGCTTGTCAAGCAAAACTGATTCAAGAATCCACTGTTTTTTGAATCACACGTCAAACTCTGCCTTCATTTTCCGCGCTTCCACAGACTTTTCAACCAGGAATGGGACCACTGGTTTCTCAGCTGAAAAACTTTGGGTAACTGGGAGATGAGTGAAGTCTTGCTTTTGCACCTGTCCTTTCACCTCAAATGAGTCATTTTGTCATCATGACACATTACGTTGAATGTACCATTCTGTTGGTGAATTTAACAAATAATTAGGCTATGTTAACAACTAAGGGAAATTTTAGTTTGAAAGCCAACCTTTATTATCAAATACCAACATGATGTAAGTAAAACATATATTTAAAATGTTTCATTTTCATTTTTCATTTTCAAAATATGTCACAGCGGTGTTATTAAAAAATCCTCTAATTCAAAAACATAACATTTTATATTGACATGATCACTTTTAATCAGTGTTGGGAGTAACGCATTACAAAAGTAATATGTTACAGTAGTTTATTACTTTTTGCTGTAACGCGGTAATATAACGCATTACTAATACATTTTGGGTAATAATATTACTCGTTACAATCTCAGTAACGCAAGTTACATCAACATATTTTAACTCAACATTAATTTGTGAATTAAAAAAAGTCCACAAGTAAAATATTTTGTCTTCCTGTTGCTGGAATTCGATGGTTGAGATGACTGCAGAGACGGATTCTACATTTATGAGATGGACGCACTCCCGTTATGGAGAAACAGCACGAGTAACTCCTAGAAACATCTAGACTGGTGCCAGTAACACTAAACTAATGATGAGAGCTGCAGAGTCGGGGAAGAGAAAAAATGACGGACGAGCGCATAAGCAACAAAAATTAAGCTAAAAATGACAAAATCTGTTTTTATTAAATCATAGTCCGCATATAAAATGGATGAATACGCGAAATATATCTGATTTTCGAAACGAAAAGACTGAGTGACATTTGCTGCTGAGTTTGGTTCACTTTTGTGTGGAGTGGCGCTCTATGAAAGTTCACGGAAAGGAAACCAAGATGACAGAAATAAAAGTAAACACACTGCAGTTATAAATGATCTGTATGACCAAAAATGACGGAGTTATTCCGCTATTCGATTGCCCCGGCGCCTCACGCACACACAGCGTTGCAAAAGTTGCAGTCTGTTAATTATAAGAATAAAATACAGTCACTGGTCAAATGAAATAGTGCGTACTGCATAGTATCCGTGCCGTCAGCCTGAGCTCGAGCCAAACACATATTTGCTCATGTGAGGAGGATGTTTTATAAGCGCGTTAAGTACAAATCCTGGTTTACATAATAGTTTAGCATTCAAATACATCACGAATATGGACACATTCAATTGGATTGATGCAGAATGAGAGAGGTAGGCTGCACGAGAACAACACCGTTTGTTTTTAGTTTCGCTTTTACCCTCATTCGTTTTGGCTTGTTTAGCAACTTGTATTCTTCATTCTTGTTTTGTTCTGAAAACCATTTAAAATAGCCTATAGGCTATTCATTGTGTTTAATGATTGTACATTATAACACTTTGCTTTATTTACCGGTGTTATTTCTGAAAGTATTAATGAGTTTTGTGCTTATCCATGTTTAACCTAAACTACAACGTAACATTAATAGACATACCGGTAGGCCTACCTAAATATGTTTTTATAATTTTATGCTAGCTATCCTAAACTTAATGTATAATGAGCAGCTATAAACTTTTTTTTTTGGCATTTTATAATCTGTGGATATTTTGATGAAAGTAACTCAACAGTAACTTAAAAGTAGTGTAACGCATTACAATTTAGAAACAGTAATATTGTAATGTAACTAATTACTATTAAAAGACAGTAACTAGTAATATATAATGTATTACGTTTTGGAAGTAACTTGCACAACACTGCTTTTAATATGCCAGTTAACTGTTGTAGATGTACTTTTTATAAAATCCTGGATCTATAGAAAAGCTTGTATTTGTAAAGTACTGCAGTCTTTGGGGGGGATGAATAGTTTCGATTGCAACAGTAGCTTTAGTATTGTAAGAGTGCAATGTTAAGTGATCCCTTTTCGTTACATTTCTATTTTTATAACTAAAATGTATAACATTCTTCACCTCTTGAATGACCCTTTTGGGTATAAATATTATATTTATACAATGGCTATTAATATTAAAAAATATTATTAGAATTGGAATCTGGAATACACAGGTAATTAAACAGTAAACTGAAAGATTTTTTTTTCTTTTAATTTGGCATAAAATGAAAATTCACATATTTTCTAAAAAATATTGTAAATATTAAAAAAAATTCTAAATGCATGCAATAATTCTTATTATGAATAATTCATATGTGCATATGTTGCTTTTTTATGTTTTGACCTTTGAATGTTTAATCAAAATGTTTTTTAACACATTTTGTAATTTTTGGTAAAGATTTTGTGCTATTGGATCAATTTCAAACAATTTAACACTTTTAGTCAGCATTTCACTTAAGCAAAAAAGTGACAGTAAAGACATTTAATAATATTGCAAAATATTTCTATTTCAAATAAATGCTTTTTTAGCTTTCTCTTGACCAAAGTTTCCACAAAAATATGACGCAGTAGAAAAACTTTTTGAGCATTGATAAGAACCAATATTAATCAAAAAAGCGCCAAAAATATCGAAAAAAATAAAATAAAATTACGTAGCATCAACTCAGCATATTAGAATGATTTTTGAAAGATCATGTGATGCTGAAGACCAATTATGCTAAAAATTCAGCTTTGCATCACAAAAATAAACATTTTATAATACATTCAGAAAGAAAACAAGTCTTGACTAAATATTTTACAGTATTAATGTTTTCACTCAATTTTAGGTCAAATAAACACAGCCTCGGTGAGCATAAGAGACTTCTTTCAATAACATAAAAAATCTTAATTATTCCAAATGTGTTGACCAGCTTATTAGGCCTATCTAAGATATCTTGTTTGAAAATTGTATACTACAACTAGATTAGTGTAGTAGTACACATCAAAGTTTAATACTTATAATACTTTTAATAATATAACTTTTCACAATCGAATTAAATCCAGATGGAAAACTGAAATCCTGCTCCACATTTCTGTTCCATTAGTGAATGTTGTCTTTAACAGAGTGGTGTACGTTGAACAGCAGACACACAGATATACATGTGCACATACTCACCCATGTTTAATGTGACAGTTATGATGTTCAGAGACATGGTGGAGTCAGTTATGCTGCTGAACGATGAGGACTGGAGAGATCGAGAGAAAGAGCGAGAGATGAGGACACACTTAAAGAGACAAAACTTCAACACTGATAGCCACTGATCATCTTTATCAGGTACAGGAGTCTCACCCTTTCCATCCTGGGTGCTTTGGGTTTCCGTCTGCGGCGGCGATGGCGTCTCATGAGACGTGACGATGTGCTCTGCTCCGTAGAGCTGCTGAACCTGTAGCAGGATCACAGATGACATACAATCTTCAAAACATCATATTGTGCCTGAAAGTCTCTTTTGTGCACATATAAAGAACATTACAGTCCTCTTAGCTCTGATTGGTCCTGAGAGTCACGTGAGGCTCACCAGCCAATCGTCTGCATTAGTGTAGTAGTCTATCAGACCATGGAAATCCATGCTTTGTGTTGGCTTTCCAGAGCATGTGATTTGAGTGTACATTAAGTCATCTTTATGAGGAGATGATATGTTTGTTTAAAGGAGCCATATGCTACACTTATAGAATAGTTTCATAATATCTCTGATTCTTACAATTATACAAGCTCTTTTGTAAGTGTAACTTTAAAAAGTCCACATGAAAAATACCAGCAGCATAGTTCACACTGTCATTGAACTGCCATGAGAGTCAGTTCATTGGCATTTTACTGTTTCTTTTGAGAAAAAACATTGACATATCATATACAAACCAAAACCCAAAGGTCTTCACAGCAACCCGTCAAAATAAAAGTTTGGTTTAACTTGACAGACACATATTACTTAATATAATAATACTGCTGCTGCTAAATAAAATAGTATTAGTAAGAGTGAACAATATTTAAGGAATATTTACCAGAATTGATTTAGCAGTAAATTGTAAAAACACAGTATTTCAGAAAAAAAGAAACAAGTAATATAATAAATTAATTCTTTAAAAATATAATACAAAAACATAATACAAGTATACAAATATTAAAATAGAATCCAGATTCACAGAATTTGAGAATTAAAAAAAAAACGTATTTCATAGGGCCTTGAAAATAAATTTTTTGTTAAACTTTTAATAAATTGGTTAAATTTAATCATTTTCCTGATTTCAATTAATTAGACATGCTTCTTGTTTATTTTTTTATGTAACCATTAAAATTGAGTCTAGAAAAATTAAAACAGAAATAAAGGAATAAAACGGATTTCATAGGACCCTATTTATTTCATTTGTGTCTTTGTTTTATTGTAATTGTCCTGTAGTTTGTTACTTGCATCTATGTTCTTATTATTATTAACAAAGATAACAAATGACTATATCATGATATAAATTGTTATTGTAAAATAAAATAACTATATCATGAAATTAGATTTGGCTTTATCCTTTTAGCTAATTTACCAATCTGTAGGTTCGGTAGTTGCTCAACATAATCCTGTGTAGTGGCACTGGCATGTGATTTTATTATTTTTAATAGATAAAATAACTATAACCTCCATAACTTGGCGCCTCCATGTCCTGCAAAGTGGCTTTAGCTTCTACTCTCTGCACAAACAATTGGATATGCGCCTATTAGCACACATTTATCTAGGTTTAACATTTAAACGAACATTGTTCTATACTTCAACTGTTTTATATCTATAGATTTTATTTTAGGCAAGTTGTGATGATTTGAGAAAGCAAACTGATCAAACAGACTATAACGGCCATCAGCTGGCAGTGGTTCGTTACTTTAAAAAACAAAAAGCTTATATTTTACAA
This sequence comes from Garra rufa, assembly GCF_049309525.1. NCBI lineage: Eukaryota > Metazoa > Chordata > Actinopteri > Cypriniformes > Cyprinidae > Garra > Garra rufa. The sequence continues at coordinate 2,364,867 of NC_133371.1, read as the reverse complement.
ACAAAAAATGCTCCAAATGTTGTTCCTAATTAACTTAATAAAAAACGAAACATTATATTACATACAAAGCTGAACTATTTTAAAGGAACACTCCACTTTTTTTGGAAATAGGCTCATTCTCCAACTCCCCCCGAGTTAAAAAATTGAGTTTTACCGTTTTGAAATCCATTCAGCCGTTCTCCTGTTCTGGCGATATCACTTTTAGCATAGCTTAGCATAGATCATTGAATCCTATTAGACCAATAGCATCGCATTCAAAAATGACCAACGAGTTTCAGTATTTGTCCTATTTAAACAATGACTTTTCTGTAGTTATATCGTGTACTAAGACCGGTGGAAATGCAAAGCTTCAGTTTTCTAGGCCGATAAGATTAGGAACTACACTCCCATTCCGGCGTAATAGTCAAGGAAGTTGCTGCTGTAACAAGGCCGAAGCAGGCGCAGTAATATCACGCAGTGCCTCAAATTAGTTCCCAGCTAGGTTAGCATTTGCACATGTGCTGCGTGATATTACTCCGCCTGCTGCGTCCATATTACAGCAGCAAACTTCCTTGACTATTACGCCGGAATGGGAGTGTAGTTCCTAATCTTATCAGCCTAGAAAAATCACAGCTTTACATTTTCCGCCGTTATTAGTACACGATATAACTACAGAAGAGTCAAGTTTTAAATAGGACAAATACCGAAACTCATTTTTGAATGCGATGCTATTGGTCTAATAGGATTCAATGATCTATGCTAAGCTATGCTAAAAGTGATATCGCCAGAACATGAAACCGGCTGAATGGACAAAACAATAAAACTCAACTTATTAACTCGGGGCGAGTTGGAGTATGAGCCTATTTCCAAAAAAGTGGAGTGTTCCTTTAAGAGCTGAAACAGTAGTATAAGCTGTTTTGGGAGAAGGGGAAAAAAGATGAGCTCGGGTTGGAAATCTGATAAGCTGTTGGACATGGGCCAGGATTGGGCTAGGGCCTATATCTGATCTCGATATGAAATCAACCAGTCTGTTATAAGATATCTATTTCAAAGGAGTAAAAAATCCTTGTTTTCTATGAAATAAGTCTATAGGAACAGGACTTACCTGCTAGCAGAGTCCTCCTCCTCTGAGTCGAAGAAGCTGGTGGTGTCCAGCTCACTGCTCATCAGCGTAGAGGAGCTCTCATAGCCGGCGACCTCCGGCCTGCGCTCTGTCCGTGAGTGACCGTTCAACCGGCCTCCTGCAGCGGACAACACCCATCAAACAAGTCTGTGTGTTTCCTAATCATTAGCCAAGACTGACTTAAACTCACCATGGTCATGTGTATCTTTTCTACGAGGCCTCTCCCTCTCTTTGTCTCGGTCCCTGACTCTCTCTCTGTCTCGGTCTCTTCTCACCGATGGACCCACCTCAGGTTCAGTATCATTGCCCAGGTCATCCTGACTCCCCGCAGCATTCGCACTGGACCAAAGAGGACAGAATGATGAAGGATGAATGTTTAGAAGACAGATGGTGACTAACCCACAGCTGTGCGGCACGTGCCACACGCGCATGATGGCTGTTTAAAGCCAGTCAATTAGTGACAGATGAAGTGTGAACGAAAGCATTTCTAAACAGGTTCTGCTTAATGATTCATTTGCTAATCCATTCGTAAAGCATTTGACTGTGAAGGAGTGTCATGTTGGAATCATAGACAACTCAACATTCAACCTAAATTATTAAATCATTGTGATGATCTGCAGTATGGCAAAAATATTTTAAATAGATGCTAAATATACAGTTGAAGCCAAAAGTTTACATACACCTCGCAGAATGTGCAAAATGTTAACTATTTTAGCAAAATAAGAGGTATGCATGACATGTTATTTTTCATTTAGTACTGACCTGAATAAGATATTTCACATGTAAGATGTTCACATATAGTCCACAAGAGGAAATAATAGTTGAATTTATAAAAATGACCCCATTCAAATTTGGTTCTTAATACTGTGTTGTCACCTGAATGATCCACAGCTGTGTTTTTTTTTAGTGATAGTTGTTCATGAGTCCCTTGTTCGTCCTGAACAGTTAAACTGTCTGCTGTTCTTCAGAAAATCTTTCAGGTCCCACAAATTCTTTGGTTTTTCAGCATTTTTGTGCGTTTGAACCCTTTCCAACAATGACTGTATGATTTTGAGATCCATCTTTTCACACTGAGGACAACTGAGGGACTCATATGCAACTATTACAGAAGGTACTACATGATGCATTAAGAACCGAGTGATGAAAACTTTTTTAATTTGAAGATCAGGATATATTTAACTTATTATATTTTACTTTAGGCAAAATAAGAAAAATGTACATTTTGTGCAAAAGTATTCACCCCCCGGATCTTAATGCATTGTGCTTCCTTCTGGAGCAGATTCTGCAAAGTGTATGTAAACTTTTAACTTCAAATGTATGTTTATGAAATATATTTTTGACATACATATTTATTTCCAACCTTCGTATACCAAAATGGTTTACAAAATGTATTTTAGGGGCAAAAAACTAAATTTCCAAATTTTAAGTAGCCTAGATTTAAGATCAATACAAATATAATAATTGATAATGTTTTATATATATATTTAAACATATATATGTGTGTGTGTGTGTGTGTGTGTGTGTGTGTGTGTGTGTGTGTGTGTGTTATAAAATAAATAAAATACACAAAAATTGCCCAAAATGTATTCACAGAAAATATATTTACATAATTACATATTTAATTACAAAAAATTATTTAAAAATACACATACATTTTAAATTAATAAATTAAAAACGTTTTATTTGTGTTAGAGTGTATGTTTCACTAGCCATTCTCTTCATAAGCAAGTTAAATGAGCAATCTTTTCTTTAAAGCTATCAATAAATCATTAATAGTACACAAAACGTGTATTAACTAAGTTAATAGCTGTGGCTCAAAGAAAATCCCAAAGTTTCTGAAGTGATATGAGGGCAGGATAAACATCAGCTGATTCTGTGTTTTTTGAGGGCAAAGTACAGAGTTTAACTGAGTTTAAACTTTGTACTGAGGATCAGCAGCAGAGGGCGCTCACAGGTTGCTGCTGTATTTCTCTTAACCGTTTTTGGCCCTGTGTTCAGTGCATGAATAATTAACCTGCACACAAACACACTCACACAGAGGGGAGTCATGCTGCCTGACAGACAGAACAGGAAACACACACACGCAGACAGGAAACACCAGCACGACAAACAAGTATGCACACACATGTGGTTACACACAGATAAAGAGACCCACTGACCAACAATGCCACAAACAGACCTGTGGGAAAACCATAAACTTGGAGGGACACCCACTGATATGGACAAGAAAATAAAAAATATTAAAACCTACATAAGGGATGTGCAGTTTTGTCAAAATAAATCATTTTGGTATTATTTTGACAAACACTGAGTGTGAAATTTGATCTGTGAAATCATAAACATTTAACGTCCCATCAGAGCGCAACAGTAACCGCCCTTTTTCAGCGGCCTTGGTTTCAAAAGTATTTTAACCATTCAGTATCTCCATAGAGAAAAAAAAACACATCTGTGGATCATTCAGGTAACAACACAGTATTAAGAATAAAGTGTATGTAAACTTTTGAACAGGGTCATTTTTATAAATTCAAATACTATTTTCACTATATGTTAACTTCTTTTATGTGAAATATCTTATTCAGGTCAGTACTAACTAAAAAATATAATGCATTTTGTATGATTCCTTTTATTTTGGTAAAATAACGAACATTTTGCAGATTCTACAAGGTGTGTGTAAACTTTTGAATTCAATTGTAATGATATAAACAACTAAGAATAAATTAAGTGCGAAAATACTATAACAATGAATCATAAAACCCTACAGAACAAAATGCCGCTCATTCGCATTGGACTTTGACTATTTATTTAACTTAATTGCAGGCTTTCACAATTTAATAAAGGCTGTACTGTATTTTAATTAGCTGTTCAGACCTAATAACGCTTTCTTTTTCTTAGCCACTTCCACATTCCCATCAAAATAAGCACTTAAAGCAATCAATGCCTTCGTAGGTAAAACATTGATCTAAATCGATGAGCGTGTCTTTCTATGAGGGCCTGTAGAGTTGATTAGATTTACAAGTAATGGGGTCTCCGGCTTATTGGAAAATTTAAACACACATGGATCTGAGACCCGCATAGCTCCTCTTAACACACTCCCTGTGATCAGGCAGATGTCAATAAGAGTATTGACGTGCTAGCACTCTTGGAGTTAGAGCTCTGATTAGTTCACGTTAGAGGAAACCGGTGCCTTTGAGACCAAAGGGTAATGAGTTCATGTCAACACCGAGCGCTTCCGGTCTCTAACCACCTCCAGAGAGTGTGTATCTGATAAGATCACACAAGATATTTAGCTAACTGTGTCCTTTCTTTACCTTTTTAGTGTTTAATGTGTTTTGCTGTTTAAAGATCGTCACATTAAGGTTTATATGTGATCCTGGACCACAAAACCAGACATAAAGGTACATTTTTTGAAATTGAGATTTATACAGCAAATAAAAATATTTGGCTGAGATACAACTATTTGAAAAGCTAAAATTTGAGGGTGCAAAAATATCAAAATATTGTGAAAATCACCTTTAAAGTTGTCCAAATGAAGTTCTTAGCAATGCATATTACTAATCAAAAATTAAGTTTTGATATATTTATGGTAGGAAATTTACGAAATGTCTTCATGGAACATTCTATACCTAACATCCTAATGATTTTTGGCATTAAAGAAAAAAACGATCAATTTGACTCATACAATTTATTGTTGGCTATTGCTTTAATACCCAAAAATAAGGGACGCTTTCGGGGGTTTATGAGTTGTGCATATAATATGGGACGTCCTGAATAAGAACTGATCATTGTTTTTTTTTTTCTACTTTTTAGAAATGGGGTCTATATACCCCGTTAAAATGTAATCATGTCCCATATCTCAAAAATGCTGCAGTAAAAAGGTTTCATATGAGTTTTGCATATAATATGGGCCGTCCTGAATAAGAACTGATCATTGTTTTTTTTCTACTTATTAGACTCTAAAGTCTAATAATGTCCCATTTCTCAGAAAAGAACCGTCAAGTACACCAATAAATAAAACGGATATTAAAGCAGAAATGCAAATAAATAAGTAAGTAAAAATTCACGAGCATTTTGTAGTATTATCTCTCAGTCCTGGGCGTCTAAATGAAAAGCGCTCTGCAAGCGCGTTCTCTCTGTGTTGTTTCCTCGTTGTTTCTGAAACTACCGTAATCACTGTAATATGCGCGCACACTTAAAATCAATCGCGGCTGGCTTGACCGTGTTTTTCTGAACCGCGGCTGGCTTTACCGCAGTGAGTATTTGCATGAGACGCTGCTTTTAAAAAAAATTATAAAAAATACGGGACAAAACCCGTCCCGTATTGATTCAAAACGGGACGCGCAATTTCATTCTCAAATACGGGACGATTACGTATTTTAAGGGACGGGTGGCAACCCTAAATACACCCGTGCGAATTATGACTGATTTCGTGGTCCAGGGTCACATATTGTTTAATTGCCCCATGCTAAGATACTTTTTCCTATACCAGTTTAACATGCAAAGACAACAACAACTAAGCCATACGCTGTGAAAACTGTGGGTTTGAAATGTCCGGCTCAACCAATGGTGTGATTAGAGGTGTGACTACCTGCCTCAACAATGACAGATGGGAATACATTTGTAAAACCTGTCTAGATTTTTGCAAAACTAATGTCTAGTGATGCACTGAAGTTTTGGCAACAAGAAAATTTTCATTCGAAAAAGCTAAAAAATAAATAAAGAATTTAAAAAACTTATATAAAAACTGCTTTATGTGAAATTTAAATGTTTGTAAACAAAGTTTTTATTTGAGTGTCATTTGTTTTAATTGATTATTACATAAACATTATTTACAGTTTCAGTTTTAAAGGAACAGTTCACCCAGAAATGAAAATTTGATGTTTATCTGCTTACCCCCAGGGCATCCAAGATGTAGGTGACTTTGTTTCTTCAGAAGAGCACAAGTCATATAATGCAGGCATGTGATTGGCTAAGGACAAAAAAGCAGGAAAATATACTAAGACACCCCCCCCCCCCCCCCCCCCCGAAAAAAATTAACCGAAATGAGCATCCCTAATAGCTAGCAAATACAAGTAAGTTAATGTTAATGCAGCTTAAACATCCTGCCATAGTAGAAAATCACTCAAAATCGATAATCTAATCCAGGGGTCTTCAACTAAAACAGCTCGAGGTCCAGTAATGAACCCTACGCACCAGCCGAGGTCCAGACAATTATATATAAAAAACTTTTTATGTTTTGTTTTGTTTTTTATCTTAAATTCTACACATTTAAATACTTTTTTAAAGACCTGAACAAAATTTTATAAATAAATAAATTATTAAAATGAGATGCAGATTTCACAAAACAAAAAAGATTTCTTAAATTATAAAATTTACATTCCAGCCTTCAAGAGTCAAAAGTATCAATTCTTATATTAATTGAAACAATTATTGTCAATCAAGTATTATATTAATTAACATATATTTTATTGCCTTAATTGTTTAAATTTGTATAACACATGATCTTGTCGATCCATCAGATAACATTTACAACTCTACGTGTTTGGTGCTTAAAACCATGGACTGATTTGTTTACATTGGTCTTTTTGACAACAGCAGACGTACGAGCTGATTAAAAATGTCAGATCATTCTCTTCCAGCAGGAGGCGCTATCAGAATGATACACAAAGCAGCGCCGCAGCTGACTTTGAAACGCGCAGCGCTCATATTTATTCAATGGATAACCTTATAAAGTTCCATCGCAATTCTTGCCTTTCAGTCCCCACATTTAAGACCACCTGAAATAATTAAGTCTTTCTTAACCCCTAATAACACTACAGTCATCAATAAAAATGAAGAGCTTTATTTCAAGAACTGACTTTCAAAAACCCTTAGCCTACACAAAATACGTTTATTTTTATTTTGCAGAAAAGAAATATTAGGGAAGTAAATTAATATCAGCATATGAAGTATATTCGTCTATCAATGTGCACATTAGATGCTGAAAGCGCTGTTTTTACTTTCACTTTAATATATGCAGTTTTCACGTTGCTTGTGTGATTTCCATTGGCTCACCGTCGTGGTTTAAAATATAAATATGTATAAAAATACAGTATAAAAAGATATATTTACAATATTTTGCGACGTAACCCCAAAATAATGCATTTTCCATCAACGTTTTTCACTCACTGAAAGCTACATCTGTCTGCCGATCTCTCCTCTCCTCACTGCACGGAAGATCTTAGTGTGCTTGATATAAATGTATTTATTAGAAATAGCGTTTGGCATTTTTTTAAATTATTATTATGTCAAAAGCTTTCACGGTCCGCATGGACGCATCTTGCGGTCCGGAATCATACTTTGCCATCCGCCATTTGCGAACGGTCGCAAATACGTGACATAGGTCACATTTTCAGGTCGAAAAATCCGGAATTCCGGATTAATCCGGAAAAATCACATCCCTGATAATGTGAGTCAATGGGCTCCACGGCTTTGAGAGTAAAAAAAAAAACATACCCAGACAAAACCAAACTAAACCCTGAGGCTCCTGATGATACAATTACGTCTCAAGACACCAAACAATCGGTCCGTGCAAGAAACTGAACAGTATTTATATAATTTTGACCTCTGATCCACCGCAATGTCCAACTGTCCTGAGCGCGTTCACAACAGCCAGGGCTTGATGAAGCGCAAGCAATCATAACTTCAGTCAATAAGGCTCAAAAGTTGGGAGTCGGTGAAAAGTCAAGTCAGATGAGTTCGCCCAAGCAAATGTAATCTTTTAGTTTTTAATCAGCTGCAACACAGCGGCTGTTGTGAACGCACTTAGGACAGTTGGACATTGCGGTGGATCTGAGGTAAGAAATTAAATAAATACTGTTTGTTTGGTGTCTTAAGACCTCAATGTATTGTTAAGAGCTACAGGGTTTAATTTGGTTTTGTCTGTGTATGTGTTTTATCTCTTAAAGCCGTGGGTCCCATTGACTGCCATTATATGACTGACAGACTGCAACGGTTTGAGTTAAAAATCTTTGTGTTCTACTGAAGAAACAAAGTCACCTACATCTTGGATACCCTGGGGGTAAGCAGATAAACATAAAATTTTCATTTCTGGGTGAACTATCCCTTTAATGAATGAATTAATTTATTTATTTAATTAATTTTAAACTTTAATTTTGGTTTTTGTAAAAAAAATATTTTGGTGCATCACTACTAATATCAACTGAGTATGCATTATTTTGGTCTGTTGGTGTACAAGTTAAGAGTCACTCAAACACACACACTCAAAGAGACAGCTGTGGGGTTACTGACTGGAAGGAAGGGGGTCTGGAGTCTCCGATGCCTCCTGTCCTCTCCAGCGGGGGCGGCAGATCAGCCTGAGATTCTGCACACACAGAGCCACCATCAGAGCCATGAGAGCCGTCTGCAGACACCAGCTGTACAGAGACACACACAGAGAAACAATGGAATTAGCTTATCTACAGCAAAGGAAGTTTAGCTCCATCTAGAGCATCTGTGATATGGTCGATAATGTCTCATGCTAACATAGCAGTATAAACAGTACTGTAACTGTTCAGAAATTTGGGCTCTGTAAGATTTTGCTCATCAAAGCTGTATTTATGCAATTAGAAATACAATAAAAACAAGTAATATTGTGAAATATAACTACAATTTCAAATAGCTGTTTTTTATGTAAATATATATTAAAATTTTGGATTTTCAGCATCATCACTCCAGTCTTCGGTGTCACATGATCCTTCAAAAATCATTCTAATAAGCTGATTTGCTGCTTAAGAAACATTTATTAATATTATTATAAATGTTGAAAACAGGTTCTTTGATCAACAGAAAGTTCAAAAGTTTATTTGAAACAGAAATCTTTTGCAACATTATAAATGTCTTTACTGTAGGGGTGTGCGATATTGACAAAAAATAATATCTCAATATTTTCTGGGATTTTATCGAAAATGATAATTAGACGATGTTTTGCTGTGTGTGCTTAAGGACTACCATGCTGACTCCTGAAGTTTTTGATATTCTTCATATTTTGTGTGGTCAGTTCACAGCAGTTATAGAACATATTCTTTTCCAATAGGATTAAATTGATTTTTACCTTTTATGGGCATTTTTACGTTTATAAAACCGTTTTTTCTAAAAGTGTGCCTCAACTTGAGTCAAATTCTTACATTTCTCTCAATTATAATAATAATAATACATTTAGGCTGTTACCAAATAAATTAAATCAGTAGGCCTATCAACAAAATTCCTCTTTGCAGAAGTTGCACATGAAGTTGCATTTATATGTATTTACACATCAGTGTTTCCCCTACCATTATCTTAGGGGGGCGCCCCGCCCCCCCAACGGCACCCCCCGCCCCCCTTGAATGTCAAGTTCATTTTATTTTTGATATAGCGTCAGATCACAATAGAAGTCATTAAGGTTATCTTTCCTATAGAACAGGGCTATACATTGTTCTTTTATTAAACAAACTAAATTGCCTTGTGTTATTTATCTTATTTACACGAAGGCATGTCATTTCTGTCTTTACATGATCGCGTGTTTACAATGTCTCATCTGCGAAAACACAGACGGGATCGCGGACTCCATTCATAAAAACCGAATCTACTATAGCGCGAAATGCCACGTAAATTCGTCGATTTTTGGATTAATAAATCAAAAGTTGGTCTGTTACTTCATTCAAATCGCGATATGGACTAGTGTCTGTGAAAACTGAAATGCAAAAAGACCGTTTCAATATGAATCCTGCATGCTCCGTTTGCCTCTGTATGTATGAATGGTGGAGACGCGCTTTTACTACACGCATATTCATGGGTACCAAAGACGTCACTTCCGCTATGCTCGCCGCCATGTTTGTGTCCGATATGACAACAGACACAGCGCATCTCAATGAGATTTAATAATAAATTGAAATAAGAAATTACTTTTTACTACTACTTCCCACACTGTGTATTTGACTTGATTGTATGTTTAGGACAAAAAGTGTAAATTGTTGTGAACGTAGTCGCTCGATGAAGGCTTTAAGACCTTGAAGAATCCTCTGCCGGCTGGTCACTAACTTACTTCACAGCGAACGGGACTCGCGCTGACGGCACTAATTCCCACAGTCCGCGCTTAGATGTAGGCAAATTAGTTTTGGCGAATGCAAAAAAATGAGATTATTGAGCATAAGCGCAACATCCAGCAAGCCAAGAAAACATAAAATATACCTGAGGGAAGACGTCTTTCACGTCTTGTGTATTCCTAAAACTGGATCTCATTATTGAAGCACAAATTCAAGCACCAAAAGCATGAGATTTCTTTATTTAAAATATGCATTTTTATTCATTCAAGCTATATGGCTGCAATAACATTTTAGTTTAATTTAGTTTATTACACCACTTGTGCAGCCAGTCACAATTCACAATGGTACCATTTACTTGGGACGATGGTTTGTGTGTAACTTGTGTGCCATTTTTGTATGACAAATCATTTTTAGAGTAATTGTACATAAATAGTTTTAGCAAAACAAATATGATTATTTTTGAGAACCCTTTTACATGTATATACTTTACTGCAGGCGTTGCAATGACGAACGCTATGTAGTACAATAGTTTAGCGTTTATTATTTAATTTTCATAATTCACTGAACACCGCATAATCTAAAACACCTTCAACTATAAAACACTCTTGCTCTTAAGCCAAATGAAAACAAATAATTTACGGCATCTGGATGTACTGTAAGTCACTATTCTCTGCATTAGCACTGTTTTGAATTTGCTCTTTGAATGCTTTCTTGTTTACTAAATCTTTGGACTTACGAGTTGATCGGTTCAAAATGATGTAATCGCAAAAAAATGTTTCTTTTCATTTTAAGGCATTATTTTCGTTATAATGTACTGATTCACAATCTTAGTCAATATTTAATTATTATTCCAGTACTCTTATTGTGCCGGAAAAAAAAACCCTGCTTTGGAAAGCACCTGCGTGAATGACACCGGTACGCTATATGCATACCGACCCACTTCGAGCACTGCTGAGATCTAATAAAACTGTTGTTAGTTTTTTTTTTCTGATGACTGTTTTTACAGCTAACTGAACAACATATCCCGGGCATATTGTATACTTGTTGTGAACAGTCTGGGAGTTTTGTTGATCTTCCTCTGGTAGTTGCGGCTGCTGTGACCATAGACTGAAACAGGTAGCGCGGACACAAAAATGGCGGCGATAAACTACAGTGACGTCACATGGAACCTATGGATACTGAAGCACACGTGACGCTCCCGCTAATTTTGGGCATTTGCATCTCGCATGAACAGATAAACTCAATATCCAAAGCTGCTGTGAGTGTCACTTTTACCGTTTCATTTGAGAAAACTAGCATCATAACATGCTGTACACACACAGAAACTTCAAGGCAACCTGTCAAAATAAAAGTAACATGTAACAGAACATTAGTCTTGTATTACTTTTGTACAGTATAATGTAGTTGTTTATATATTCCTATTTAAATAATTGACATGAAACAATATATATGATAAAAATAAATATAACAAGATTAACCACTTAATTGTAGAAAAAATACTACAATTATTATTTAAATGTTAAATTATTATTATTTATTGATTTTAACAGTAAACGTCTGTTTGTTTGCCAAAAATTAAAAGGGTTTATTTTTCATTTGATTAAAAATAAATAAATGTTTATACTTTTAATTTGATTATGAGAAAAAATAATACACACACGAATTAAAAAAAAAAAAAGGAAAAGTTGGTAGAGCCCTATTGTTCAAAATGTTAAAATAGAGAGTTTTGGACTTATTTTTCCACTGAATAAGTCTATAATAATGTTTTCGTTATTTCACAAAGTAGGGTAAAGTACCGGGGGAAAAAAAGTAACGTTGGCTACCGGCACCCAACCCCCTAAGCCCCCCCCCCCCCCCCCCCCCCAACACTGGAAACCTAGGGGAAACACTGCACATGTTAATACAGCTATATTTGAAATAATTTGTGAAAAGATACTTTGAATGTGAAAGTAGGAAGCAGCAAGTTGCTGTTATTAAGTGAGTCACTGAGATTGAACCAAATCATTTAAACGGTTTATTCATTCTGGAATGAAACCGTTTTGTTGCTCAGAGACGCAAAACAGTGCTGTGGATGTGTTTGGAATAATTTTTGTTGGCGGAATTGAGCAAAAACAGTAAATATGCTGTCTAAAATAAGTATTTTAATATTAGCTTCTTGTTTATTGAAATTTTGTATAAAATCAATATCACATTTGTAGTCATGCTGATTTTTTTTCTCTTCATGTGATATTGCTTAACTATATGAAATGATATAAATATATACATTTTATGCCACCATATCTTGAATTACATGATCATTCTAAATGTATTTTGATCAGGGTTTGAAATTAACACCCGCCAACTCGCCAAATGCGGGTAAAAATCAGATGTGCTGGGTAACCATAACATAATTCAAGATACCGGGCAAAACATTTATATATTCATATATTTTCACATAGTTATAATATCACACAAAGAGTGTGATATTGATTTTAAACAGTTCAATAAACAATAAGAGACTTATGTACATTTTAGACACCATATTGGCTGTTTTTTCGCCAAGAAAAATCATTCCAAACAGCGCTGTTTTGGTTCTCTGAGCAACATGACAGTGTTTCTTTCCTGAATGAATCAACCGTTTAAATGATTCAGTTCAATCCCAATAACTCACTTATTAACAGTGACTTATGCCACTTACTGGCGGTTTTAATTTCACATTTAATTCAAGAAATTTCACATATCAGTATTCAACATTTTATGTTTAAAATATCAAAACATTATTTATGCATTTGTAACTGCAGGTTAAAGCATTCCATGTCCCTCTGGGCTTCATTAAACTGTGTGTAAATACATCTAAATGGCACCTTAGATGCAACTTCTGCAAAGATGAATTTTGTTGATACTGATTTAATTTGTTTAGTAACCGCCTAAATGTATTATTATGATAATTGACTGATTAAATGTAAGAATTTCACTCAAAAGATGATGCACACTTTTTTTAAAAATGGCTTTATAAAGGTAAAAAACTATTTAAACTTATTGGAAAAAGAATTACTTTAATTATAATTACTTTAAATCACTGCAGTAAACCACACAGAATATGAAGAATATCAAATAATTCAGGAGTCAGTTGTCCACACACAATAACACACTCCGCATAATGTTGTCTAATTATCTTTATCAATACCGTTATTGATAAAATCCCAGAAAATATTGGGTTTTTTTTGTCAATATCACGCACCAGTACTGACACCAAATGATTTGCAATGGTCACTTTGTCACTTCCGGTGTAGACAGCCTCAAGCTGTTGGTTTATTTCTGTTTTTTTTTTTTTTGTAGTAGTAGTAGTAGTGTAGTAGTGTAGTAGTAGTAAGTTATGAATGGCCAGTAACTTACAAATGTAGTAACCAAATTGGCTGGTGAGTGAAAAAGTTAATTTCAATCCCTGATTTTAATAAACTGAATCATGCAGTGAAAGAATGCCCTCTAAAAACGCATACTTACTAATGTTAGACTTCATCACGTAATGTAAGGTTATGCATGCACTCTGTTGGTGTTTTGTTTGTTTTTTGCAATATACTCCATAATCTCAAATCGCACTTCGTTAAAACAAAAATTACAATATTATCGCAGATGATGTCTACTTTACTGTCACTTTTGATCAATTTGATGCATCCTTGCTAAATAAAAGTATTACATTTATTTTCAAAAACCCTGACCTTATTTTTTGAACAGTAGTATATGATATAGAAGATTTGTATCTATGCTGTACAAACAGTTAAACGTTGCACAAGTGTTGATATAACTAAATCTGTAATAAACCTCACTCAAAAGTGTACTGTCCCTTAAGTTTTCTCCATGTTTTAAAACCAACTTAAATCTGAAGGCACAGGGGGCATCTCATTGTTTATGAGGGGAATAAATGAATCAGAATGCCATGAACTCTGTAATAATGATCATTAGTGTTCTTGGATACTTGGAGGAGAAGCATTCACATGGCTGCTGGAGAAACAGAGAGCCTCTTATACGACCACATCCGCTCTAAAACATCCTGCAACACTGGCCACAATGTGCTGCATTGGAGTCCCAACACCACCCTAAATCTGTCTGATTGAATCTTCTCATTATGGATGGGATATTTCAGGAGTGTTTTTCACCCACCCTGTGACTTCACTTAGATAATCCAATCACAGCCAACACGACAATGTGCTTTAAGAGCACAGAAACACATAGGGAAGAAGCAGCCATTTTGACTTATTACACCTTGGGTGATAGGTTTTATCATCTTTTGAAACATTTATTATATTTTCACAAAAGCTACATCTGAATAAACAGCTTAAATAAAAGAAACACAGACAGATATGCTAATATATAAGACAATAAATATCTAAAAACATCTAAACGCGCGTGCCATACACCTGACGCACGCGCGCGCTAAAAGCCTGTCAAATAGCGCATGATTACTGGACTATCTAAGCAATCTTTCGCGTCTTGATTCGTTAATACTGTCAAAACCACACAATGATTACATATAAACACAGTTGGTTATGTCTAAAGTGAAAGAAAACAGTTGTGAGGAAAAACAGATGCGCCTGTAGACATTAGATGCGTGCAGCTCTTAAAGCGACAGAACTAAACATGCTGCCGATTGTCATTAAATGATTCAACAATTAAACATTCACTTGTTGTCCCAAACCTCTATAATTTTTTTTTTCTTGTGCTAAATGCATAAGAATAAATTTTGAAGAATGTGGATAACAGTACAGTAGCTGGTCCCCACTGACTTTGATAGTGGAAAAAATATATATATACTATGGGTGTCAGGATTTGGTCTTGTCTGTTCTGTTTTCCTAGTGTTTTTCCCCGTCTGTTTCTAGTCATTATGGTTTAGTCCTTGTCTCCCCCTTTTGGTTTTGCATTAGTTGGTTTAGTCTTGCCCATATTTGTATTTCCCCCTTGTTATCTCATTTGTAACCACGCCCTGTTCTCAGTGTATTTAAGTCTGTGTTTGCTCACTCCCCTTTGTCTGTCGATGATGTTACTTTGTGTTACATGTGTGCTCTTAGTTTGCTTTTGGTTTCCTGGATTTTGTTTTGTTTTTCTTAAATAAAGTAGTTTTGTTTACAGTCCTGTTTTCCCGGTCTTCCTTGGATCTTCTCCACTTCATCTCCCATACACGACCGTGACAGATCGATGGACCTAAACAAGATGACCTGGGCTGAGGACAAACTTCTTAACCTCCAGCAAGGTGAGCGTTCGCTGGAAGAATATGTGGAGGAGTTTTTGAGCGTTTACCATCTGGTGAGATGGAGCGACAAGATGATAAAACGCATGTTTCCAGATGGGGACTAAAGGATGATAGTTTGTTCCAGTTGATTGCTACCGTCCCGTAGCAGATTTTGTAAATTTTGTTCTTGACTTATGTGGTTCTCCGTTCCAAGTCATGGTGGAGGATGGTAATCCTCCTCCCATCTGGAAACATGCAGTCACCCCATCACACCAACAGCCAGAGCCCTCCGCATATCACTCCAGCGACCCCACTCCCTCCTTGCCTGCCTCGTGTCCCCAAGTCCTCCTAAGCCCCACGATGGTCCTCAGCCCAGTACCTCAGGCTTCCTCTCCGTGTTCAAGCCCGTCAGCTGCCACGCCAGCGTCAGCTCACAAGATGGCCGCCAAGCCTGAGTCCTCGGCCAAGATGGCCACCAAGCCTGAACCCCCGGACAAGATGGCAGTCTCTCCCGAGCCCCCGGACAAGATGGCCGCCGCACCTGAGTCTCCGCTGGTTCCGCCCAGCCCTCCAGTGACCGTGCCGCCAGAGCACCCTCTAGTGACCGCTCGCGCAGAGCCTGCTCTTCCAGAGTCTCCGCTGGGGTCGTCCAGCCCTCCAGAGACCGCTCACCCCGAGCGCCGTCCAGAGCCCGCTCCTCAAGAGCGCCATCTAGAGGCGGCGTCG